>NW_012115488.1:20088560-20096758 GCF_000951035.1 Colobus angolensis palliatus | reverse complement strand
ATTAAATATATATTTATTAATGATATTTAATCTGGCTAAAGTGTTTGAGAAAACCTGTTTGTTTCCCTTTATTCCAGTGAATAAGCACTTTGAGTCTTCATAATAAATCAAGAAATCACTTAAGATAAATTTCAAGTCCTTATCTTTGTGATCTAAAAATATAAAAATAGGCATGTTTACAATTCCATTACATACTGTGAATTAAAATAAGTTAAACAAGTGATATATTATAAAAGTGTGGAGTTGTAGAATTGCCAGATATTACAGAAATTACTGAAACATCTTCATTTTATAGTGAAAACTTCAGGCTCAATAAAATTAAACAATTTATCCATGTCCCCAATGCTACATAATACAATTCAAGATGGAAGGTGCCCTTTCTAACCACAAAAAAGTGAGAAATCGTCTAACAATCTTGGTTTTTAACAATTGTCTATATTTCATCTGGAATGTCTGCCTAGCATATGAATTTCAAAAAATATATCTTAATTTAACAACAAAGTTTTACTGTAGATTTAAGGAAAATATCTTACTGTACATTTTCTAACATACCCACACAGACATTTGCATATCCTTGGCAGCTCAGGAGAAGACTTAGATAAGGATTTGCTTAAAAATAGTATTACATTGCCAATGAATGTAGATTCTCTAAGATTTCTAATGTTTAATTTTTTATTCTACCATATGACTAGCAAAAAAAGTCAGTATCTTTGCAGAGGGTCCATTTACATCTTATATGTTGTCAATAGTCTAGACTGAATGTGTATATCGCAATAATTAGGCTGTTTGACTTCTATTTTTTATACATACTTTTTGTAACTATTAATTGTCACTGTTTTGATGTACACACATGTATATTCTTGCTATGAGAGAATAATAAATGGCGCTAATTTCAAAAATCACAAATGGAGAATGATGCGATGAAAAGAATTGATCAATTGATTATCTAGAGTTAACTGATTATGTTTAGAATAGAGTAGAATAGAAATAATTAAATTTCTTTTCCCAAGGGAAGTTGCCAATCATTGCAGTTTCATTTTACAAAGTAGGAAAGATGTGCATTTCTGTTGACTTTTTTTTTTTTTAGTCTGTTTGTTTCTGTTTTTCCCTCTTAATTACTTTACAGTTGAATTTGATATTTTTTCAATTTTATACAATTATTATAATTAATTTAAATTTTGTACTAAATAATATAGTGTTGCTTGTTTTCTAATATCTTTGTCAGGACTCTTTATTCATTTAGGCACCAGTTATTAGAAAATTTAAGCTTCGATCATATAAGAGAATGTTATCAATTTATTAATACTGTAATCAAAACTCCAGCTAAATATGCTGCCACTTACTTAGCATACAAGTTAAAAAATTGGCTACATAGGAGACTCAATTTAATTAAAATTGATGATTTAAAATGGAGCTAATCATGCACAATTGTTTTCGTAAAAACAAGTTCCTGATGGCACGCATTCCTCTGCAGACCACATTTATAGAGGCATCACTAATACTTAATATTTATAGATGTAATATATATTGCTATAAGTGAAAGCAGAGCTATGTTTCCTGTCCTAGTGATCACTTATCTATATACAAACTTAGGATGATCCTGAATCAGAGAAGTTAAAGAGAATAATGAACAAAGTAGTTTAATATTTTAGAAGATAGGAAGAAAATAAAAGTATTTTTATTTCCATTTATCTTAAACATCATGAACACAAAATTATTTATCTTAACTTCTAATCACTCATTTGAATGCAGTTAAAATTATTTGGTCAAATATAAATAAACATAGGAACACAAACTTTGATGGTGTGACATCCAAATATAATATCATCATAAGCATTATTTTTCTGAGGGAAGTAAAGAAACTGTCATACTGATCTTAGTAAATTTTAGCCTACTATTTTATCTAATTTTGTTTCATTTGCAAATTTTACCCTGAAAGATAATTTCAAATATTTAAAAGATAATAATGTGGGAAAGTAGTAGAATTAGTCTATATTCTTCCAAAGAGAGATATTGAAATAAGCATCTGAAAGAAAATCAGATTCTAAATCAAGAAAATAAGTGTATTTATGTATTAAAGTTACCATCAATTTCACATATACACACACAAAAGCTAAAGCCCTGAGATAGAAGCATAGATCATAAGGGATCATAGCTGAGTATATGTAAATCAAGAAACAGTTTAAATGAGTTTGCTAAATAACTAACAGTTATGTGATTATTTTCAAAAGCATAAAATGTTGAATTCATGAATAGGCCATAATTCACCAAGAAAAGACAAAGTAAATTAAGTACAACAAAAAGGCCACAGAATGAGAAAGATGAATAAACGTTCAGACAATGTTAATTAATAAAAGTAATTGTTACACTAAATTAGGCAAAGATACAGCAACCTATTATAAATAGCACATTGGTAAACTGGAATGTCCAAGGTTAGAGTAATTGGGATGGTGAGTAACTGGAAATAATCATATATGAGAAGCCACTATATTAATGACAATATATACTTTGGAAAAGAGAATATTATAAAACATATACAGTCAACTGCAATATTTGTTAGTTAAAATAAATGGCGGTTTTGTTCTTGCAGTCTTACAGAAAAATAAGAATGAGGATCACAAGTGCACACCTGCAAGTAAATAAAGTTTGTTTCATTAAAGAAAGAATTTTGTAATGTTTTCAATAATGGAATGTAATATTTTTGAAATAGTATTTCTACTTCGTTAGAAATGTTCATTAAGGTTTATGTTGTA
This sequence comes from Colobus angolensis palliatus, assembly GCF_000951035.1. NCBI lineage: Eukaryota > Metazoa > Chordata > Mammalia > Primates > Cercopithecidae > Colobus > Colobus angolensis. Next base: position 20,094,005 of record NW_012115488.1, on the reverse strand, counting down.
GGGTAGGTGGGTGCTATTAGGTGATGGTATTCGGATATGAGGATTTTGTGAGGTGATTGGATCAGGAGACAGATTTATTATGAATGTGATTAATGGCTTTATAAGACCAGTCAAAAGAAATTATTCTCTTCTTTCTCCATGTGGGGGCACAGTGAGAAGGCATCATCTATAAAGCAGGAAGCAGGTCCTTGCAAGACTCCGAATCTGTTGGGACCTTGATTTTGGACTTCTCAGTCTTCAGAATTGTGAGAAATAAATTTCTGTTGTTTCTAAGTTACTTAGTTTATTATATTTTGTAATAGAAGCCTGAATAGATTAAGACAACAGTTTGTTTTGAACAGATTTTGTTATTAGAATCTCTGAAGCTCCATGTAGTTCTCTAAAGTCATCTTTAATTGTAAGTAGGAATGCATGCTCATTTACATCATAAAAATCAAGGCTATAGTAGTGTTTTGTAGCTCTAGAGGTAAGAATTGAGTTTCCATGACAGATATATGCTCAATGTAACATCCTAATGTAAGTATACAAAATAGCTAACATGTTTTGTAAGAAAATCAATCAAATAGTTAAATGGAAATCATGCAAAATCTAAAAGAAAACACTGTAAGACAAGAGAGAAGAAATAATTTATTGTTACGACTGAACCCAATGCAAAAAATAGAAAATATAAATAAGTTTCATATATTTTTTATTTTTTTCTTTTTTTCTTTTTGTAACATACAAAAAGAAAAACTCCATAAAAAAAAAAAAAAACTGTAAGCAAAAACAGAGGATAAACACTAGGAAAAATGCAGCAAAGAACCAGCATCGTTAATATATAAATATCTAAAATATGCAATGCACAAACAATAACATAATAGAACAAAGGGAAAAATAGATAAATCAAAAATTTAAGTAAAGTAAATGCAAATAGTCCTACAAACACTAGAGTGCTCAACATCCTCATCATTAGAGAAATGCAAATGAAAACCATATAGTTAGAAGCTAGCTTTATTGACAGATAAGCATGTTTTATTTGGTGTTACTTACACAGGTATATACATTTTCAAATGTTCACTGAAGACTCACACTTTTAATCTGTACAATTAAACTTCAATTAAAAATAAATCAAAGCACAAGCAAAAAATAGAGACTTTTGGGGAAGGATTTTTCATACTTTGAGAAAACACAGAGTATCACACTGCCAAACCAGAATTAATTTAATCACAGATACCACCCAGTACCAACCTTTACCCTTATTTCAAAAGATACAGGCCATTTGAAGCTTGTAAAACATTATTTTCTTGAGGAAGTTCAAGACTGTCAACAAAGTGTTATAAAGATTCTTTCCGTTCTGTATTAGAACTCATTCTGAATGTGATTTAACGTGCTATATTTAAACAATTAATGCAGAATATTACCTTCACACAGAGAGATGTTTTATTGATGAACATGTTCCTATAATTATCCTATCAAATACACAACTTACATGAAAGGGTCTAGCCAAACATGCCCAAATTGCTGCACGATTTTACATTTCCCCTAATAGTGCACAAAGGTTTAACTTTCTCCATATCTTCGCAGACATTTGTTATTTGTTGGTTTGTTGTTGTTTGATGGCTCTTCTAACAGGTGTGAGGTGCTATCTCATTGTGGTTTTGATTTGCATTTTCCTGATAATTGGTTATTTGAGCATTTTTTCACATATATGTTGCCCAATTGAATGTCATCTTTCAGATTTTCTGTTGTTAGCATCCAGAAATACAACCAATATTTGCATGCCAGTTTTGTTTTCTGCAATTTTATTAAATTCATTTATTAATTCTGACAGTATGTTTATCTATGTGTGCATGTATGAATCTTCAGCATTTGTATGTGCTAAAATAGATATTTTTACTTCTTCCTTTCTGATTTGTCTTTTTTAAAGTTTTTATTGTATAATTACTTTAGCAAGGACTTCAACTACCACATTGAATAGAACTGGCAAGAATGAGGTATTCTTACCTTGTTCTTTATGCTGGAAAAATACATTCAGTTTTTCATCATTTATAGTAATATTAGTGTGGGCAGTTCCTACATGGTCTTTACGATGTTGAATAATTCTTTCTTTTCTTCCAGGTTTAGGTTCTTTAAATCCAAAAAAGGTGTTGAATTTGTAAAATGATTTTTCTGCATCTATTGAGATGATCACTTGATTTTTATCCTTTGTTCTGTTAATGTAGTATATTACCTTGATTAATTTATATATGTTGAATCATCTTTGTGTTTAAGTCATTAATTCTAATTGGTCATGGTCTATGATTCTTTTAATGTGCTACTGAATTCAGTCTTCTAGTATTTTGTTGGGAATTTTTGTAACTATAATTATCAGGGATATCAACCTGTGCGTTTCTTTTGTTATAGTTTCTTTCTTTTGCTTAGATATCACAGTAATGTTGACTCCATTAATTATTTTTTAAATGTTTCGTAGAAATTTCCGGGGAAGCCATCTTGTCTGGAGTTTTTCTTTACTGAGAGGTTATTTGACTGCTGTTTCAATCTCCATGACAGGTATAGGTTTGTTCAGATTTTATATTTTTTCATAATTCAGTTTTGGTTGGCTGTATGTTTCCAACGATTTATCCATTTTTTAGGTTATTCAGTTTGTTAGTGTATAATTCTTCCTAGTAGACTCTTAACAATCCTTTATATTTCTGTGACATCAGTTATAATGGCTCCTCTTTCACTTCGATTTTATTTATTTGAACCTTCTCTCTTTTTTCTTTTCTACCTCAAGGTTTGTCAATTTTGTACATCTTTAGAAAGAAAAAGAAACCTCTATTTGATTTTTCTATTGTTTTTCTGCAGTTTTTTTCAGTTTTTCTAGTCGAGATATGAATTTACAGTGTTTATTTAAGATGTTTCTTGTATTTTAATGTTGGCATTTACTGTAATAAACTTCCCACTTAATACGGTCTTTGCTGAATTCTGTATATTTTGATATGTTATGTTTTCTTTTCATTTTTTTCAAGATTTTTCTAATTTCCATTCTGAAAAGGAAATCAAGTAATGGATTTATTCTTTGACTCATCAATTGTTAAAGAGTGTCTTAATTTTCATGTATTTTCAGATTTTCTTGTTTTTCTTCTGTTAGTGGTTGATTTACTTTCATTCCATTGTGTTCAGATAGAAGATATTTGGTTTGATTGAAATAATGGCAAATAGGATTCAATAAGACTGGTTTTGTCACCTAATGTGATATATCCTGGAAAAAGCTCTATGTGTATTTGAGAAGACTATGTAGTTTGCTTATATTGATAGAATATTCTGTATATTCTCTAAGGTCCAGTTTTGTCTAAAGTGTTGTTCAAGTCATTTGTTACATTATTAATCATTTATCTGAATGCTATATCTACTTTTGAAAGTGAGGCATTGAAATCTATTTTTGGGTTGCTCTCAATTTCTCCCCTTAGTTCTGTCAATATTTTCTTTATGTGTGTGGGTACCTTAATAAAAGCTGGGTACACACACACACACACACACACACATACACACACAATCATTGTTATGTCTTTTTGGTGAATTGATATTTTTGCTATAATACCTTTCATTCTTCCATTGTCTTTCATGGCAGTTTTGACTTAATGTCTCTTTTGCCTCATATAAGTACAGCCATACCTGCTCTGTTTGTTTACTATTTGCATGAAGTATCATTTTCCCTCCGATCACTTTCAGGCTCTGTATGTCCTTAAATCTTACGTGACTCTCATGTATCTCATACAGTTAGGTCTTATTTCTTTTTATTCATTCAGCCACTCTGTGTCTTTTGATTGAGTGGTCAATCAATTTACATTTGAAGTAATCACTGTTAAAGAAGGTGTTATTATTGTCATTTTGATCATCTTTTCCTGTCTACCTTGTAGGGATTTTTTTTTCCCTTTCTTTTCCTCTCCCACTAGCTTCATTTGTGTTTAATTGATATTTTGTGATGACATGCTTTGATTCCTTTTTTCATATTCTTTTGCGTATCTTCTATAGGAATTTTCTTTGTGGTTATCATGATGTTTTCATAAAACATAATTTATGACAATATAACAAACTATTTTACACTGATAAAAACTGAACTTCAGTCACATACTGTATTAGTCAGAGTCCTCCAGAGGAACAGAACTGATAGGATACATGTATTAATATATATGAAGGGGACTTTATTAAGGATAATTGACTCACACAATCACAATCACATTTACACTGTAATTAAAAGTAGAGGCTCAGTTGAAATCCCAAAGCCTCAAAACTAGGGAACACGACAGTGTAGCCCTCAGGCTGTGGCTGAAGGCCTGAGACGTCCCTTGACAAACCACTGGTTTAAGTCCCAGAGTCCAAAGACCGAAGAACCTAGAGTCTGATGTTAAATAGCAGGAAGCATCCAGCACTGCTGAAAGTTGAAAGCCCGAAGACTCAGCAAGCCAGTTTATTCCACCTTCTACTACCTGTTTTTTTCTAGTCACGCTGTCAGTTCACTGGATGGTGTCTCCCTCCCACATTGAGGGTGGGTCTTCCTCTCCCAGTCCACTGACTCAAATGTTAATCTCCTCTGGCAGAGGAGACTAACACCCTCATAGACACATCCAGAAACAATACTTTGCATCCTTCAATCCAATTAAGTTAACACTGAATATTAACCATGACATATTCAAAACCTCTACTGTTTTGCTTCCCTTTCTCACATACTTAATGTTATTGATGTCATATCTTTATAAAAATATACCTATTAATATTTTATAATTGTTATTTTAAGTAATTTTATATTTAACTTTTATACTAGAATTAAGAGTGATCAACGCACCACTGTTACAGTATTACAGTATTCAGTATTTGTCCATATATTTATATTTACCAATAAGCTTTATTTTTGTATGATTTTGTCTTGCTGTCTAGCACATCTTTAGTTTTAACATCAAGGACTCCATTTCACATTTCTTATAAGGCAGAACAAATGATGATGAACTCTCTCAGATTTTGTTCATCTGGAAAAGCCTCTATTTCTTCTTCATTTTTGAAAGACAGTTTTGTCAGATAAATAATTTGGAATTGAAAGTTTTGAGTTATTTTTTTTTTTTCTCCTAGCAGTTTGAACGTGTCACCCATTCCCTTCTAGTCTTCAAGGTTTCTGCTGACAAATCTACTGATAATATTATGGGGGCTCCCTTTTATATGAAAAGTTGCTGCTTTCAAAATTCTCTTTTTGCTTTCTACTTTTGACAGTTTATTTATAATGTGTTTTGATGTAAACTTCTTCGGGTACATACTACTAGTCGTCCATTAGCCTTGTTCAATCTGGATATCCATTTTCTTACCTAGATTCAAAAAGTTTTTGACCATTACTTCAAATAAGCTATCTACTCCTTTTTAATCTCTCTTATTCTTCTGGAATTACCATACTGTGTATAATTATTTTGATTTATGGTGTTCCATAAGTCCTTT
>NW_012115488.1:20080358-20088053 GCF_000951035.1 Colobus angolensis palliatus | reverse complement strand
GCCAACTACAGTTTTTAGTTATAATATTGTTTGGTTATTTTTTAATATTTTCTATCTCTGTTGATATTTTAATTTAGTTCATGTATTGTTTTTCTGAATCTGATGAGCATCTTTTAGTGGTAATTTTGAACTTCTTGTTTCTTCAGGCTCAATTTCTAGAGTTTATTATCTTCCTCTATTGAGTAAGTTTTCCTTATTTCTTTGTGTGTTTTGTGTTGGACACTACACATTTAAGAAAACAAAAACAAACAAACAAACAAACAAAAAAACACTTCTTCCAGTGCTACAGACTAACTTCAACAGTGAAATACCTTCACCTATTAGTCTGGTTCAGGATACTGAGAGCTTCTTAAATTTTTTCTATGAATGTATTTTTCTCAACTTGTGCTTGTAAATTCCATGGAGAGGTTTTGCCAGTTTCTTTTTCTCAGGAGCTTATAAGATTTTTGCTTTCTCTGGTGTCTGTCTCTAGTACTGCAGATTCTCTGAATCTGCTGGAAGATGCTGAAAAATTCTCTGAATCTGCTGGAAGATTGCTTTCTCTGGTATCTGTCTCTTGTACTGCAGATTCTCTGAATCTGCTGGAAATGAACTTGGTCTCAGAGAGTTCCAGGCTTGTGCAGTGTGCCAGACTCCATCAACATTCTAAGTTAGAAAAGACAAAAAGCAGTCCGTTAAGCAGCCCTCTAACAAATTATAATATTGGACACATACTCAATTCTTCTCTTTCTTCTTTCCTTCAAAGGAGGAGTCTTCCGAGATGTGTCAGCCTCTGTCTGCTGTAACACAGGTCCTCTGGAGCAACAGCAAGCTGCTTATCTCTCTCTTGTTTTCAATGACCCTCAGGCATCTAGAGTATGCTGGGATTTATCAGTACTCCAAGAGAAGTGAGATAGAAAACAGTCCCTTGGGAACCATCTTGAAAAGCCAGAATCGTAGATTTATTCTTCAACTCTTTCTCTCACCAGGAAAAAAAAAAATACAAGAGTTAGGAGTTTTCTTCTCCTACTTCTGTAGTGAGCTGTGGGGAGGGCATATGGCTAGCGAGTGAATGCTAATCTAAACCACTCATTGCCTTTGCTCTCAGTGGGTCTTAAACATATATCCTTTCCTGTCAGTGCTGAAATGCAAGCAAGGTAGAAGCTACTTTTTCATGTATCCCCCTAGAAAAGTCAGAATGTTGGACATATAGTCTAGTTTTTTCTTTCTCTCCCCATCGTGTAGCTGGAAGAAAGGGATTTTTCAACTTACAAATTATACTGTGATATGAAGGAGGGAATGGGCTATGGTGAGTGAGTCCCCTGAATTTCCCTACCACCTTTGATGTGACTTGTTTCAGACACACCTCGGATACTGAAACCTCTTAATTTGTTTGTGGATTCCTCACAAAGTAAATTGGTCCATGTATTGCTGTTGATTAAGAGTCTCCATGGATGGAAGAGGCTCTGAGGCTTTCCACTTTGCAATCTTGCTGACCACTAGTTTACCTTCTGAATTTAGACAATATCTCCTTGCAAATGACTTCTCAGATTTTTTTCACAATTTGCTTAAACATATATCCTTTCCTGTCAGTAATATTTTCTGTAATATTTTATATAAAATAAGAATAACAATGCTAAGACTACAGAAAGTATATTGTTTTAAAGCAAACATATAATTATAGCAATATTGACACTTTCTGTTGTACAGATCTGTATGTTTTGATCCAAGTGCAGATTTGTATAAACACCACCACCATCATGATACAGAACAGTTGTATCTCCAAAAAACTACCTCGTGCTGTCCCTTTTAATCATATCTTATTCTCAGTTCATTACCTGGCAACTGATACAATAGATTTGTCTTTTTCAGCATACCACGTTAATGGAATGATATGGATGTAACCTTTTCAGACTAGTTCCAAATTGTTGCTTTAGTTTATTTCTTTGTCTTTTGATTAGTATTTCATGTATGAATATTCTACAGTTGGTTTATCCACTCACCCTTGAGTGTTGTCTGTATCATGTATGATTTTTGGTAATTATGATTAGAGCGGCTATAAACATTTGTGAACACGTTTTAGTGTATGCAAATGTTTTTGTTTCTATAAGATAAATATTTATATTTTGTATAAAGCTAACATTATGTGTACAATATGATCCAGTAACCCTATGTCTAACACTAACCATAAGATATAGGGTTGCTGGATCATATTGTACTCATAATGATGACTTTACGCAAAAGGTTCAATATGGTTTTTCCAAGTGGCTATACCATTTTTAATTCCCACTGACAATACACGAGCATTCTGTTACCCAGTATTTTTGTCAGCACTTTACATTGTTAGAATTTTGTATTTTAGTTATTCTAATAGTTGTGTAGTAATATCTGCCTGTATTAGTTCATTTTCACACTGCTATAAAGATACTACCTGAGACTGGGTAATTTACAAATATAAAAGAAGTTTGATTGACTCACAGTTACACATGACTGGAGAAGCCTCAGGAAACTTATAATCATGGCTGAAGGCAAAGAGGAAACAATGTACATCTTACATGGCAGCAGGAGAAAAGGAGAAAGCACAGGAGAAACTACCACTTTTAAACCATCAGATCTCATGAGAACACCCGGAGTATCACAAGAACAGCATGGGGGAATCCACCCTTATAATCCAATCACCTCCTACCTGGTCCCTGCCTCAATACATGGGGATTACAATTTGAGATGAGATTTGATTGGGTACACAGAGACAAACCATATCATTCTACCCCTGGTCTCTCCCAAACATAATGTACTTTTCACATTTCAAAACCAATCGTGCCTTCCCAACAGTCCTTCAAAATCTTAACTCATTTCAGCACTAACCAAAAGTCCAAGTCCAAAGCCTCATCTGAGACAAGGAAAACCTCTTCTGCCTAGGAGCCTGTAAAATAAAATTTAAAAAGTTAGTTACTTAAATTACACAATAGCTATACAGACTTTAGGTAAATGTTCCTATTCCAAATGAGAAACGTTATCCAAAAGAAAGGGGCCACAGATCCCATGCAAGTCCAAAACCCAGTGGGGCAGTCATTTAATCTTAAATCTCCTAAATGATCTCATTTGACTCCATGTCTCACATGCAGGGCACACTAGTGCAAGGGGTGGGCTCTCAAGGCCTTGGGCATCTCCACCCCTGTGACTCTGCTAGGTACAGCCCCTGTACCTATTTTCATGGGCTGGTGTTGGATGCCTTTGACTTTTCTAGGTGCATTGTGCAATGTGTTGGTGGATCTACATCTCTGGGCTCTGAAGAATGGTGGCCCTCTTCTCACAGCTCCATCCGGCAGTGACCCAGTGGGTACTCTGTGTGGGGGTCTCCAACACCATATGTCTCTTCTGTGATACCCTAGCAGAGGTTCTCCATGAGGACTGTACTCCTGCAACAGACTTCTGTCTGGACATCCTAGTGTCTAGCTGGAGGCTGTAAAGACTCAACTCTTGACCTGAATGCATCCACAGGCTCAACACTAGGTGGAAATCGTCAAGACTGGGACTTGCACCCTCTGAAGCAACGGCCCAAGCTGTACCTTGGCCCCTTTTAACAACGGATGGAGCTGGAGCAGGAGCAGCTGGGAAGCAGGGCACTAAGTCGCAAGGCTGCACAGAGTAGGGGTGGCCCTGGGCCTGGCCCATGAAACCATTTTTCCCTCTTAGGCTTCCAGACTTGTGATGAGAGGGGTTGCCACAAAGATCTCTGACATACCACAGAGACGTTTTTCCCATTGTCTTGGCTATTAATATTCCACTCCTCATCTTATGCAAATTTCTGCAGTTTTCTTATATTTCTCCGCAGAAAAATGGTTTTTCTTTTCTACCTCATGGTCAGGTTGAAAATTATCCAAACTTTTATGCTCTACTTCACTTTTAAACAAAGATCCAGTTTCAGAAAAATCTCTTTGTGAACCCATATAACCCACATGTTTTCAGAAAAAGCCAAGTTTCCTTGAATGCTTTGCTGCTTAGAAATTTCTTCTACCAGATACCCTAAATTATCTCTCTCAAGGTCAAAGTCCCCAGATCGCTAAGCCAGGGGTAAAATGCCAACAGTCTTTTTGCTGAAGCATAACATGAGTAACCTTTTCTCCAGTTCCCAACAGGTTTCTCATCTTTATTTGAGATCACCTCAGCCTGAACTTCATTGTCCATATAACTATCAGCATATTGGTCAAAACAATTCAACAAGTCTCTAGGAAGTTTCAAACTTTTCCAAATCTTTCTATCTTCTTCTAAGTCCTCCAAACTGTTCCAACCTCTTTCTGTTACCCAATTCCAAAGTTACTTCCACATTTTCAGTTTATCTTTATAGCAGTGCCCCACCTCCAGTCCCAATTCTCTGTATTAGTCTGTTTTCACACTAATATAAAGATAACCTGAGACTGAGTAATTTACAAATAAAAAAGGTTTAATTAACTCACAGTACACATTGCTGAAGAGGCCTCAGGAAACCTACAATCATGGTGGAAGGTGAAGGGGAAGAAAGGCATGTCTCACACGGTGGCAGGAGAGAGAGCACAAGAGAAACTATCACTTTTAAACCATCAGATCTCCCGAGAACCTCCTCACTATCATGGAAACAGCATGGGGGAAACCACCCCCATGATCCAATCACCTTCCACTAGGTCCCTCCCTCGACACACGGGGATTACAATTTGAGATGAGATTTGGGTGAGGACACAGAGTCAAACCATATCACTCCCCTTGATTTTTCTCTGCATTTCCTTGAGGGGTTTACAGTGTTGAATATAGTTCGATGTGCTTATTTGTCTTCTGTGTATATTTTTTGGTGAAGTGTTGGTTCAAGTCAGGTAATAACTTTTCTATTGCCACTGGGTACACTTTATTCCTACATTTGTATGTGCATGAAGTATTGTTATTTAGTACATGGGTATACTAGTATATTGTTACTTAGTACATGGGTACATAGCCAGGAAACCCACAGATTCCTTTGTTTCATTAACGAACATGGGCAGTTCTAGGTATTTGATTAAGGTATGCACTTCATAATTCAAATCCTCTTTTAAGGTCGCCAATGGGTTTTTGAGTGAGCCTCTGTATGATTCACTTCAATTATTTCTTTAAATTATCATAGAGACTTTCAGAGTAGTCCATAGATGACTATTTTCTCCAATTATGTTGGGCCCATTTTCTTCACTCTACCGCAAGGCCAGAGCAAAGGCTCAAGACTCAGAAAATATCAAAAAACACCCTTGAAGGAGTGTCATTAAGCATTTTTTAAAATCATTATCTAAATATTACTCAGCTTTGCCCATTGTGCAGATGTTCTATTACCTTGTTCTTTTAGGGCATATGACAACTGTCTCTAAATAATGTCACATTCAATCCCGGAACTCTCGATGGTGAGTCAGCAGTGCGTTCTGTCATGGCTGGAAAAGAATGCTGGGAAACAAAGCAAGGGAGAACTGGAATGCTTCATGTTTGGCAGTGTGGGGAATGAAGCAATGCACTGTTACCTGTACCTTCCCCTAAGCTTCCCTCTGATGCATGTAATAGAACACACCTTTTCCATTTTATAGATGATGTCTCTTAAGCTTCTCCTTTTATCCAAAATTTTATCTGCATACTCAAGATATAATAGTTATTTTCATTCTCAAGATTAATTGATGTATTTCCATGGTGACACACTTTCAAGCAAAATTCAGTGATCAATAGCAATTGTCTTTTAAGTAATCTGCAAGGCAGCGTTTAATTACAGAACCACAAAAGTCTCTTCCAAGTAGTGGTGTAATAGTCCATTTTCACGCTGCTGATAAAGACATAGGGGAGACTGGGCAATTTACAAAAGAAAGAGGTTTAATTGGACTTACAAAATGCAAGGAGGAGCAAATTATATATATATATATTTTTTTTTTAGAGGGAGTCTCGCTCTGTCACCCAGGCTGGAGTGCAGTGGTGAGATCTCGGCTCACTGCAACCTCCACCTCCTGAGTTCAAGTAATTCTCCTGCCTCAGGCTCCTAAGTAGCTGGAATTACAGGTGTGCACTATTACGCCCAGCTAATTTTTTTGTATTTTTAGTAGCAACAGGGTTTCACCATGTTGGCCTTGGTCTCCCAAAGTGCTAGGATTACAGGTGTGAACCACGCGCCTGGCCACAAGTCACATCTTACTTGGAATGGCAGCAGGCAAAAAGAGAATGAGGAAGACACAAAAGCGGAAACCCCTGATAAAACGGTCAGATCTCGCGAGACTTATTCACTACCACAATAACAATATGAGGGAAAACTCACCCATGATTAAGTGATCTTCCACCAGTTCCCTCCCACAACAGGTGGGAATGATGGGAGTACAATTCAAGATGGGATTTGAGTGGGGACACAGACACATAATATCATTCCACCTCTGCCCTCTGCCCTCTGCCAAATCTCATGTTATCACATTTCAAAATTAATCATGCCTCCCCAACAATGCCCCAAAGTCTTAAATCATTTCAGCATTAACTCAAAAGTCCACAGTCCAAAGTCTTATTTAAGACAAGGCAAGTCCCTTCTGCCTATGAGCCTGTAAAATCAAAAGCAAGCTAGTTATTTTCTACTTACAATGGGGGTACAGACATTGACTAAATACAACCCTTCCTAATGGGAGAAATTGGCCAAAATAAACGGGCTACAGGGCCATGCAAGTCCAAAATCCAGCAGGGCAGTCAAATCTTAAAGCTCCAAAATGATCTCCTTTGACTCTATGTCTCACATTTAGGTCACACTGATGCAAGAAGTGGGTTCCCATGGTTTTGGGAAGCTCAAATCCTGTAACTTTGCAGGGTACAGCTTCCCTCCTTGCTGCTTTCACAGGCTGGCATTAAGTGTCTGTGGCTTTACCAGGTGCACGGTGCAAGCTGTCGGTGGATCTACCATTCTGGGGTCTGGAGGATGGTGGCCCTCTTCCTACAGCTCCCATAGGCAGTGTCCCATTAGGGACTCTGTGTGGGAGCTCCAGCCCCACATTTTCCTTCCACACTGGCCTAGCAGAGGTTCTCCGTGAGGGAAATCTTCCTACAGCAACCTTTTGCCTGGGCATCCAGGCATTTCCATACATCTTTTGAAATCTAGGCAGAGGTTCCCAAACCTTAATTCTTGACTTCTGTGCACCACCAGGCTCAAAACCAGGTGGAAACTGCCAAGGCTTGGGGCTTCCATCCTCTGAAGCAACAGTTGAAGCTTTACCTTGGCCCCTTTAATTCACAGCTGGAGTGGCTGTGACACAGGGCACCAAGTCCCCTAGACTGCACAAAGCACAGAGACCGTGAGCCTGTGCCACAAAACCATTTTCTGCTAGGCCTCCCAGCCTGTAATAGGAGGGGCTGCCATGAAGACCTCTGATGGGCACTGGAGACACTTTCCCCACTGTTTTGGGGATTAACATTCAGTTCCTCGCTACTTATGCAAAATTCTGCAGCCAGCTTGAATTTCTCCTCAGAAAATGGATATTTCTTTTCTATCACATTGACAGGCTGTAAATTTTCTGAATTTTTATGCTTTGCTTCCCTTATAAAACTAAATGCCTTTAACAGCATCCAAGTCAACTCTTGAATGCTTTGCTGCTAAGAAATTTCTTCTGCAGGCCGGGTGCGGTGGCTCAAGCCTGTAATCCCAGCACTTTGGGAGGCCGAGACAGGTGGATCACGAGGTCAGGAGATCGAGACCACCCTGGTCTACAC
>NW_012115488.1:20074302-20079688 GCF_000951035.1 Colobus angolensis palliatus | reverse complement strand
GAGCAAGGCACATCTTACACGGAATGGCAGCAGGCAAAGAGAGAATGAGGAAGACGCAAAAGTGGGAACCCCTGATAAATCCATCAGATCTCATGAGACTGATTCACTACCATGAGAACAGTATGGAGCTAACAGCCTCCTTGATTCAATTATCTCCCACAGAGTCCTTCCCACAACATGTGGGAATTACGGGGGTACAATTTAAGATGAGATATGGGTGGCAACCCAGAGCCAAACCATGTCAAGTGGTATTCTAGTTTTACTAATGACTTGATTCTGTATGCCATGTGAAATCATCTGAGGGTTAGTTTATAGCCGAGGCCATAGAACATTGCAAGTCTTTAATGCTTATTTTTGCGTCATCAATCATTCAAATTTAAATTTTGGTGAATTAATGAATAAGGGCAGCCTAACTCATGGAAAGAATGAAGATTTATCAAAATGAATGAGTATCACAAGTTTCTAGGCTTCCTTTTTAGTGAAATATCAGTAAAAATAATTTGTTTTTCTAATTTAAAGGATATTGCTATTTCTCTTGTCCACATAATTCCAAAAATTTTCCACTGAACCAGGTCTTGCTGGTTTCACTAGCTGACCTCTCCTCATTATAGGTTACTATACTCTTAAATATACTACTCCATATATATTTCTTCAGGAGAAAATTATAATACCATCAATAAGTGCGCTGAATTACCCATAATTGTTATTAATCTCATCATTCTGTAATACTATATTATGATAGTATACCAGTGAACTTAAGTATCTCTGTGGGAAAACCACAAATATATATTTTGAATGACTCCATACATGTTAATCCATGATATTGCAAATTATACCTATCAGAGCACCAAGGTGGAAACCAAAAAGATGAAATCAGTCAAGTCTTTCTTGGGTTGTTAGTGTCTGAACTATACTTGAATAAAAATCTGTTATAAATCTGGTATTTAAGAAATACTACATTTGAGATAATGTAAATGAAAAGTTAAGGTTCTGAACATTTTTGATGAAAAATCAGGTTGAAAATTCATTTTTGAGAAACTAAACTGCATGAGCTAATTTAGATGATTCAAATCACATTTCTGAGCTATTCTGATATAAAATCAGCTATAAAATTATAGTTTCAGAAATTACTTTGTGATAATTTTAATGAAAAGCCTAATTCATAAAATTCCTTATGAAACACAATGTATAAAAAGCAGTGAAGAATCACATGATTCTTATACTACTAGTTTGGTTTCTGGAAACATTTACTTTCCATGAGATTTTGTTCTTGGTGAGGTAATAAATGATGAATAGATGGCACTGATGACAAATAAATGACAATGATGACTTGTCAACAGCATTCAAGACAGCTCCTCAAAACTGTTGCTGAAAATATTTTCTCTACTTCAGCATTTTAAACATTCCCTTGGTTGATACTCTGCCACCACTCTAGTCCAACCTATCAAAATCTTTCTCCTGTGTTACTCAAATACACTTCAAAAGAGTACCTCTACTCTTTCCTTTGTTTACCATCCTTAGTCTCTTCATAATACAGTCACCAAAGTGAGTCTGCTAAAATACGTCAGATCCTGAGATTTCTTGTTTCAAAACCTAGCAGCTTCCATCTCTCTGAGAGCAAAAGTCAGTATCCTAAAATGATCTATAAGCAAATATATTTTCTTGCCTTCTGTTACCTCTTTGACCCCATCTTCTATTATTATCTCTCCTTTTTCTGTTGAAGCCATAGTGTCCTACATGCTGGTTTATAAACATACAAGGCAAGTTGCTACCTCAGAGCTTTACACTTGCTGTTTTCCTTCACTACAATTTTATTTCTCCTGGTATTATGGCCTGTTCACATACTTACTTCATGTTGCCACTCAAATGTCATTTCTCGAATATATCTTTCTCTAGGTATCCTATTTTTCTCCTTTGCTTATTCTTGCTCTCCTTTCTTTGTTTAGTTTCTTTGCATTTATTATTATTTTGAGAACTTACATATTTTGCTGATTTTGTGTTGTATTATTTTCCCATCTAATATAATTTATGTTTCATGCGAGCAAAAGCTTTTCTTTACATGATCACTGGTAAATTAGCACTGCCTAGAGTAGTGAGTAACATACATAATATACACACTTGTTTTAGAAAGAAATTATTTTAAGACATTATGACTGTGCCATAGAGTGTGTATGAAGGAGTCTTAGTGCGGGAACGTTAATGCTTAGAGAGGGTAAAAGATTTGAAAATTATTTCTACTCATTTATAATTTATGCACTAGCAGAAATAATGGTAATTGTAATGGAAATTTATGGATGTGTGGTTTCCTGTATGCGTTACTTTTCAAAGGCCTCTTAAATCTCTGATTTTCTAAGGAATCAACAAAAATGTTAAAAGGTAACACAGCCTTCAAACAAAGAAAAACTGTACTCCCTACACTTTGCAACATTCACTGTGGTGGACTGCCTTCCCCTTCTCAATACCTCTTATGACCAGTTGTTTAATGGTAAAGATTTGTTCCATTCAAATTATGAAAGGATATTTTTTGTTTGCTAAGTTTATATGCAATATTCATTAAGGTTGTTATAAACATAATCAAAATTTAAGCATGCAGACTTGATTTTTTTATATAATCACAGGATTGCAGGTTAGGGTATAAATATAATATTGTTTAACTAGACACAATTAAGAATATTAGCATAAAAAAGTACTCTTTGACTTGGGAAATTTTTACAATGTGGTAGAAACTATGCTTTCTAACTTTCATATGATTATTCTGTAATTATGAAAGCATTTTTATGCATATGGAAAAACACTTTTCAAAAAGTTTTAAAGTAATTTATTGCTTAATATTAAGTAACTATTTGTATCACGATATCCAACTGATATTCTAAATAATTAAGACAAATAAATATTTAGCTCATATTGTCCATATAATTAATAAAGACAAAAATATCAGGAACTGATAATAACCCTCTACAATGTAATACATTTATGGGACTCTACGTAAATGTGAGCGTTGATGTCTCAGAGAATCTCTTTGAAGCTTATGACATATATTAGTTCCTATTTTTGTATGATTTCAAAAATCTTAAGCAGTACTCAGTTCTATGTGGGATATAAGTGAACAAATAGTTTACTTTATCTGACTCTGTTCCAGATATTCTTCATTGTATTGTGTTCAGACTACCAACATATCTGTTAGTGTTCCACAGCTGCTCATATTATCAGCTTTATGCACTTGCTCTTACCACTCTGTGCCTTTCTATTAATTAAGAGTGGAATACAGGTGTTTTTTTTTTTTTTTTTGGCCCTGTTTTGGAATTGTATTTACAGCACAACATTGTGACAACGATTTAACATTTCTGAAAGTCTATATTCATCAGAAGTATTCGTCATCACTTTATGTTAACAAAGCACAAGGAAGGTAAATGTTTGACCTGGTACAGATAAATGATAGAACAGAGAGCGTCATCTATAAATGAGAGTCCAAACTTTTCTATTTTCTAAACTTTAAATTACATAAGCTGTTTTCAGTAGTAATGCTATAAGAGATACAATACATGAAGTTACATTTTTATTTATCCTTGGACATTAAAAATTGTGCTAGATGTAAACTTCTCATTTTAATGCTCTACGAAATCTTATATTGTCATTTAGCTATCTGATACCAGCACTCTCTGAGACTATGCTAATGCCAAATTAATGTAATAGTCTCTAGAATTGTAGAAAAATAATACCATGAGATAGGGACAGTGTCTATCTTGATCATTGTTGATTTTCTATTCCTTAAACCAGTACATGGTACTGTGGAATAGATAGATAAATTTTGATTAATAATTAAATACCACCACCTGTACATTAAAAGATGTGGGAGAGATAAATATCAGTCAAAGACGCAGAAAAATTTAGAAAGCAGTAACGCATTTAATACTGCACAAATCAAATGGCTGAGTGTGGGACATGCTTAGAAGTGTATTCACTAAGAAATATTAGTTGTATTGACTTTGTGTTTCATGGAGAGTAGGACAGTAGGAGAGAATTAGACAATATGTGATCTTAAAACCAATTAAAATGAGAAAACTTACTACAAACTGTCAGAAAAATTTGGTACTGTTAATACCAATTCTGATTTATAACCAGGATTTTTTTTTCCAAATATAACAGGGTTGTGACTGAAGCCCAATGTTGAGAGTAAAGTTCTTAATAGCCAAAATGAACATTTGGAAAGTCTCTAAACATTGGGCTCAGCCACTTTCATAGAGGTTCCCTTTGAAAGGTGCTCACACTAGTTTTACCGTCATCATCATAAACACTCCTCAATCAATAGAAAGGAAGGTTAGAAGAAAGGTAGCCACATTTTGAAGAGGAATTTCAATCTGTACAGAATTGAGGTAGGCATAGAGAAGATGAGTCGAAGCAAGTTCTTCTACATCAAAAACTGTGCAAAGTGGAGTCCCACATAGGGTCTTCCAAAGTATTCACAAATACATTTGAAAGTGAAAACAAATTCAGAATCCAGCCCTTACAGATTTTTGAAAGCCAGTCTTTGTAACAAAACAGCAGCAGCTTTAAAAAGGATTACTTTGTCACAAAGCAGCAACAGCCTTAAAAAGGATTAACTACTGGCCAGACAAGTAAAGGAATCTTTATCCTTTTCATTTTCTCTCTTATGCCCCTCAGTACTAGTGGATTCAACACATTAAAGAGAGCTGACTAGATGAATTTCAAATACTAACCATGTCTCTCTTGCTGTCTGGGTGAGCCCTAACAGTGTATTGGGGTGAAGGGAGAATCGTTGAAAATAGATTCAATTTAGTCCTAAAAAAATGTTTAAGGTCATTCTAATAACCCAAGGTGCTAAAAAGGAGAGCTTGGACAAGATGCAAAGTTAGAAGTGTCTTTAACTTTTGTAGAAATTTAAAAACAACACAACAAGTTTCATGTATAATTTTATAAAAATTCTTAGTAAGATAGATACACTTTTTTACATATATGTACCTGTTTACACAAAGCAAGAAGCTTCGTCTGCATAAATAATTTTCTATTAAAGATGTTTCTAGGAGGTGGAACTTGCAGTGAGCCATGATCGCACCGCTGGAAAAGATGTTTCCAAAATCACAAATGGGTGAACAGAACACAGAAAGTGAATGAATTGTAGGGGTCTGAGACAGTCTATGAGATTGTTTTTTGATACTTGTGTACATTTTTACTCTATAGTGAAATATATAATAATAATATCAACATTCTACAAATGTTTTAGAAGACTTTCTTATCCTTGGGTTTTGTCATATCTTTTAATGCCTGTGTCTTCATTATTCTATATAACTACATTGATGCCAAGTATAATTTCTCTTGTTACTACAAGCAAATAAGAACGAGAATTGTTTTAATATTTAAAAGATAG
>NW_012115488.1:20072609-20073677 GCF_000951035.1 Colobus angolensis palliatus | reverse complement strand
ATGACAAAGACTTGGAGCCAACCCAAATGTCCATCAATGATAGAGTGGATAGAGAAAATGTGGCACATATACAATATGGAATACCAGGAAGCCATAAAAAAGAATGAGTTTATGACCTTTTCAGGGACATGGATGAAGCCAGAAACCATCATTCTCAGCAAACTAACATAGGAATCGAAAACCAAACAACGCATGTTCTCACTCATAAGTGGGAGTTGAACAATGAGAACACATGGACACAGGGAGGGGAACATCACACACTGGGGCCTGTTGGGGGTGAGGGGCAAGGGGAGGGAGAGCATTAGGACAAATACCTGATGTATGTGGGGTTTAAAACCTAGGTAATGGGTTGATGGGTGCAGCAAATCACCACAGCACATGTATACCTATGCAACAAACCTGCACGTTCTGCATATGTATCCCAGAACTTAAAGTATATTTAAAAAAGGAATGTAAGAATTATAACCAATAGAATTCCTGTAATACTTGAGATGATTCTTAAACAAATTTAAATTTTAAGAAATTTTTTAAAAAGGTATTTGTACTTTTAATAGATATTGCCAGGTAATATCCTGGTAATTTTTGAGCAGTTCACATTCCCACCAGCAGGTGTGGAATGTACAGTATTGTCACTCTTGACAATTCTCATTGTTGTAAATAGTTTTAAAAGTTTTAGGACGCATATGAATGAAAATCTCTATTTTATTTTAATTCATTTTGCTTTTCTTAAAAAATGTGCTAGCTAGATAGGACAGCTCTTCAGGTGTTTCTTAGGGAGCCCTTTATGTTCATTGTTTGCTTTTGTATTTGTCTTTTTTCTAATGGATTGCTTGTTTTTCTTCTTATAATTTTGTAGGATTATTTCCAAATTAGTAATATGAAACCTTAGACTGTACTATAAAATATAATTCACTTATTTTGAGATTTTTTCTTTTTACTTCATAGATTATTTTAATGCTAAAAATAGTATGCTTTATGAAATTAATTATGCTATTTTTCTTAAGGTCTTTCTGGTTTCTTCCCTTGCTCAAAAGGCCAAAGCATGCTAAAGGTTTGAAAAATATCCTT
>NW_012115488.1:20059514-20071814 GCF_000951035.1 Colobus angolensis palliatus | reverse complement strand
TTCTTTAATGATTAATTTTAAGTTATTAACATTGCTATTTATTCATTAATTTGCTAACTAAATATGTACTTATTCTTTCCATTTTTCCTCCCCACATAAGGAAAAAAGCTTAGAATGCACAACTCTCCCATTGTTATTTATTTTAGAATTGCTTTTTTCTTAGGTATAAATTAACTTTATATTATATGGTGGTTTATTAGCTATATTTATATTACTATTATTTCATTTTTTGTACTCATCTGTGATTTCTAATTTTAATTCATGAATTCTCTTGATTAAAAATATTTTTAAGATGTTTACATATCTAAGAGGTTTGCTAGAATTGACATGATTTTATAGTTCTATTAGGAAAGTCTGTGACTGATAATCTAATATATTTGTCCATTCTCTGGAATGAGCTTGTCTATGCATATTTGCATACTTGTATGCTGGTTTTTGTTTTGGGCCTTTTTTTTTTTCTTAGTACTTTGAACATCACAAATTAACTTAATGTAATATCATCTCTAAGTATCTTCCATCGTGACAACTTTGTCCAAAATGAATTTGTTTTACAGTTGTTGCTTATGTTGGCTGCTCTCTTATCATTTTTGGTTGCCTCCACCATGCATTCCACACTTCAGTGTGGTAATAAAAAGTTTAGATATTCTGCCTTTGCTTATCCAGGTGATATTCAAAAGCCAGATACTTTGGTACAGCTCTTGGTCACAAGCCCATGTCTATGCTTTTTAATTTCTATTGAACCAGAAAAACAGTCCACATTCAGTGCATGAATATCTTCTTTTGTTTGTTAACCTGTTATTTTTCTTCTCTCAAAATACTCGACAGAAAGCAGCAAAGCTCAGTATTTGGATAGTAACGAGCTCTCATTCTACAGTGCCTTGCTTTAGGTATGAGGTTGAAACATTTCCGCTCCACTTTACCTAGGAGAAAACAAACTCTTGACCTCCAGTGTCTATTTCTAAACATAGTGCTCAACAAACCTGTGTTTCATATATTTTTTACTTCTATATGTAGATACTGTCTCATTTAGGGGCCTACATACATGTTTTCATTTTCTTTTTTAAAATAACTATATCACAATCTGTTTTGAAAAAGTTAATGATACAAGAGTAACATAATTACATTTTCTTAACTAGAATGAAAGTGTATGACTTTTTAATTTTTGCATTATAACTGCCACTTTATCAAATTTTGTTAATAATTTTAATATGCTTATTCGTGTATCATTGAATTCTTAGATCATCTTTAAATTCAGAAATGTTGAATACTTAACCAATATTTATTATATATTTTGTTAAACATCTTTAAAATGTTGAATAACTATGAGGATAGTGTATATTCCTATTTCATAGATAATTATGACAATATTTTTAGCTTTTTCCCATTTAATTTGCAATTGATTATTTGTTTTGTCAAAGAGATTTTACCACTTTTACATACTATTGTTTGTTCTTATTTTATATATTTTAGAACTGGCATATTTGTTATTTTTGTTGATGTTGTTTGGTAAACTAACAAAATATGTCATTTGATTACTAAAGTTGAATATAAAATGCAAAACAATGGACATTTCTAATTTATTATGATTTATTTCTAATATATTTATGGAATTCAGAAGCGATTATCTTCTGTAGATGTCGTGTTTTATAAAACATACTTTTAAAATACATTTCTAGAAAAGTCACGTCGGAAGTGCTGAAATGAATACAGTATCACTAAGTGAACATAAAATAAGTAGTATAATATCATCAGCTTCCTAGAACCTTGTCTTCTTTCCCACTTCAATTATTGCAACCTCTTTCCTTCCCTAAAATAATCATATCCTGAATTTCCAAGCCGTAGGTTTACTTTCACTGTATTAAAAGTATATATGAATAAGATCACATACGGTATATGTATTTTTTTACTCATAGTATTTTGTATATGGATCCATGTTACTTCTTCCTGTAAAATTTCTTCATTTTCAGGCTTATGGTATACTCCATTATTTGCCATGCATTGGCCATTTTCTGCTAAGACATGTAGATTTGTTGATGTCATAATAATATGTATCGTAATGACAAAAATAATTTTGTATGTTCTTCATGGATATTCTTATATTTAAATTAGGTGCATATATATGTGTACCTGTGTGTGCGTATGTATGTATGCAGGTATATATGCATTCTATCACCTATAACCTAAGAGTAGAAATGCTTGGTCATAGAAAGTTCGTATGTTCAACTTTAGTAGATATAACCATAAGTACATGTGCATGTATGTTTGATGTGTGTGCTGTCTGCATGTAAAAATGTGTGCATTCTATGTTGGGTTTTTTATATTTGGGAATATATTTTACGACGACATTTTTTGTTCTTGCGTGCAAGTAATGGTGAACAACTTTTTAATTTTAACATACCGTAGTTTACATATCATAGTATATATAAAAAAGTTTTTCTTACTTCAAAGTAGTGAAGATATTTTTATATTTTTGTCATGGCTTTTCCCTTTAGATTAAAATTTACAATTCATCTGGAATTTACCTTTACGTATTCTATGATGTATTATGAGAAAAAGTTTCTTTTTTTATGCTGCTATGTAGTCAATCCAACACTATTATTGTATAGAATGTCCATTCTAAACAGATTTATTTTCTGTAAATCAAGTCCCGTTTATTTGTACACGGTTTCTCAAGTCTCTATATAGATTCAATTTCATCTTTTTATTAATAGTTACTTTATCTGTCATTGTGACAATACCACATTCCCTGAATTAGTAAATCTTTGTAGTAACTCAATAGCCAATGTAAAATTCTTATATCTTAGCTATTCTTGGTAATTTTTCATTTTTATAAAATTTGTGATTGTCATGAAAATAACTGCTTTGATTTTGATTTTTTATTACATTGAATTATAGATTAACTTGGGAATAATTTAAACATTTTATTTCTATTCCATGAATGTATCATTGCCTTCAATTTATATGTCTTTAAATTTATCCCTATGTTTAATTAACTAAAAAATAATTATACGATTTTCAGTACATTTATTCTTAGATAATTTATATTTTGTAATACTACTATAAATTTAATTATTTTTATACATCTGACCTTAGTAATTAATCACTTATATATGGAATTCCATAGAATTTTATACAGAATTTGTTTCCAGTATTCTTGGTATATACACCTATTGATTGCAGTGATCTAATTTTGAACATCATGTATTTTCTGCATTCAAAATTATGTCATGTAAATAATAAGATATCTTGTTTCCTTTTCAATTCTTACATTTTTTTCTTCTTGGAATGGGGTAGGGAGAGCTTTTCTTATTACACTGACTGGATTCTACAATAAAATGATGAAAAGAAGCTGAGATAATATGCACACTTGCCTCATTCCTGAATCTCATGGGGAAAGCTTTGAAAATTTACATTAAGTGTAATGATGGCTGTAAGTATCTGGTAGATATTCTAAATGCATATAAATTTCCCATCCATGCTTTATTTGCTATAAGCTTTTATTGTGGATTAATTTTCAACATTATCAAATGTTTTCCACATCCACTGAGTACATCATACATTCTTCTTTATTCTGATATTAATATATTAGCTGGTTATTTAATGAAAAACAAAACTTTATTACCAAATAAATATCCAACATAATAACAGTAACAAACAGAGCTGGGTTCTTAAATGCTTACATATATAATATATATACAAATATATATTATATAATTATGGGATAGATTTTTAGTTTGTTTCATAAAATGTTCTTTTAAGATTTTGATATAAGTATCATGCCAAACTTTAAAAAGTTTGTTATGTAATTATTAAATTATCAAATAAATAAATAAGTCCTTTCTTAACTCTAGAGATTTGAAGTATGCAATACACACACACATCCATAATAATATGTATATAAATACATAAATAGGTATTCATATTGTTATCAATTTGATAAGTTGTATTTTATATATTTGTACTAAATTTTTAAATATAAATCTCATAATTATACACTCTAATTTTCTTTATTTCTGTAAAATCACTTGCTGTGTCATCTTTTGCATTTCTATAAACATTAATTATTCTTTCATCCTGCTTAGTTGATAAACCTTGTTAGAAAATTAGTATTTTTACTTTTTCAAAATAAACTAAGTTTTCACTTTAGTACATTCTTTAAATTTTTTTCTATTGCATTAATTGCTCAATATTGTTTAATTTTCTCATATTTCCATTGCGTTTGCTTTGATACTTATAGTTTTTGAGACAGATACTTAGATAATTGGTTTTTGTCAACTTGTTTCATACTTATATAGGTTTGGGGGTACAAGTGTAGTTTTGTTACATGGATATGTTGCATAGTGGGGAAGTCCAGGCTTTTAGTGTAACGATTACTAGAACAGTGTACATTGTACAGATTAGAAAATTGCTCATCCCTCACCCTCCTTCCAGTCTCGCACCTTTCTAAATCTCCAATATCTATTCTTCTGCTTTCTGTGCCCATGTGAACACATTCTTTATTCCCAATTATAAGTGAAAACGTGATATTTGACTCTCCAAGTTATTTCACTAAAATAATATCATCCAGTTCCATCCATGTTGCTGCCAAAGACATCATTTTATTCTTTGATATAGTTTAGTAGTATTCCATTGTGTGTGTATATTACATTTTATTTATCTAGTAATTAATTTATAGACATTTAGGTTGATTTTGTATGTTTGCTATTATGAATAGTACTGTGATAAACATAGGGGTACGTGTATCTTTTTTATGCACTAATTTTGATTTCCTTTGCATAGATACACAGTAGTGAAACTGCTGTATTAAATGGCTTTTTAGTTATTTAAGGAGTCAAGAAGTCTCCATACTGTTTTTCATAAAGGTTGTACTAATTTCCATTCCCACCGACAGTGAATAAGTATTCTTTTTTCTCCACATTCTCACCAACATGTTAGTTTTTCACATTTTAATAATAGTTATTCTGACTAGTATGAAGTTGTATCTCGTGGTTTTGATTTGCCTTTCTCCAATTATTAGTGATATTTAATATTTTTTCATATGTCTCTTAGTCATTTGTATTTCTTTTTTGAGAAATGTTTGTTCATATCTTTTGCCCATTTTTAAATGGTTATTTGTTTTTTCTTGTTGAATTTTTTGAGTTTTTTAAGATTCTAGATATTAGTCCTTTGTCAGATGCATAGTTTACAGATATTTTCTCCCATGCTTGAGGTTCTCTTAACTTTGCAGATTATAATTTTTGTTGTGCAAAAGCATTTTAGTTTAATTAAGTCCTATTTGTCTATTTTTGTTTTTGTTGCTTTTGCTTTTGAGGTTTTAATCATGAAATATTTCCCCGGGCCATTGTTGAGAAGAGTTTTTGCTAGGTTTCCTTCTAGAACTTTCATAGTTTCAAGTCCTGAATTTGTATTTAATCCATCTCATTTTTTTTTAATATAATGAGAGGGGTCTAGTTTTATTCTTCTGCATATAAGTATCCAATTTTCCCAGCACCATATATTGAATAGGGTGCCCTTTCCCCAGTATATGATTTTGTTGACATTGTCAAAGATCAGTTAGATGTAGTCTTTATTTTGGTTTTCTCTATTATGGTTCATTGGTCTATGCATCTTTATTTATATACTATATAGTAGTATAATTTTAAGTCAAGTAATTTGATGTCTCAAACTTTGTTCTTTTTTGGTAATGGTATATTTGCCTATTCAGGCTCTTTTTTGTTGCCATATGTATGCCAGAATTATTTTTTCTAATTTCTAATTCTGTGAAAAATAACATTGGTATTTTGATAAGAATTACATTGAATCTGTAGATTGATGTGGGCAGTATGGTCATTTTAATAATATTAATTATTCTAATGTAGGAGCATGGGATATTTTACCATTTGTGTCATCTACAATTTCTTTCAGTGTTTTGTAGTTTTTCTTGTAGAAATCGTTCACCTCCTTAGTTACATTATTTCTAGGCATTTTGTTAACAATTGTAAATGGGATTTTTTCTTAATTTATATCTAAGCCTGATCATTACTGGTGTGTAGAAATGCTATTGATTTTTGTATGTTGATTTTGTATTCCAAAACTTTAATGGAGTCATTGGTAAAATCTAGTTTCTAGACACAAGGTGATATTGTCAGCAAATAGATAATTTGACTTTTTATTTTCCAATTTGTATGGGTTTCATTTATTTATCTTGCCTGATTGCTTAAGCATTTTTGTATTTATGTTCATCAGGAATTTTTTTTGTTATGTTCTTGTCTGGCTTTAATATCTGGTAAATGTTGGCTTTGTACAACAAATTAGAGAACTGTCTCATTTCCTTGATTTTTTGGAACATTTAGAGTAGGATTGGTACCAGTTGTTCTTTGTACATCTGGCAGATTTTGGTTGTGAGCCCATCTAGTCCTGGGCCCTTTGTTCATTGGATAATTTTTTATTATTGCTTCAGTGTTAAAACTTGTTATCATTTTGCCCAGGGTATCTACTTCTTTCTGATTCAATCTTGGGAGGTTGTATGTATTAAGGAATTTATTCATTTAATCTAGGTTTTCTGGTTTGTGAGCATAGATATGTTCATAGTAGTCACTAATAATATGTTTTGTTTCTATGATATCAATTATAACGCCTCCTTTTTCATTTCTGATTGTGCTAATTTTAATCTTCTCTCTTCTTGTCTTGGTTAGTTTAGGTGGTAGTCTAACAATTTTGTTGAACTTTTCAAAGAACCTACTTTTCTTGTAATTGATCCTTTGTATATTTCTGTCTCAATTTCATTTAGTTCTGTTCTGATCTTTGTTTTTATTTTCTTCTACCAATATGGGGTCTTGTTTTTTTTTTTTTCTTTTTTGATTCCTAAAGGTGTGACATTAAGTTGTTAATTTATTTGTTTTTTTTTTTTTTTTTTTTTTTTAAGTGTTGGCATTTAATTATTTAAACTTTTCTGTTAGGCCGGCTTTTGCTGTATCCCAGAAGTTATCACCTGTTCTGTCTCAATTTTCATTTATTACTAAAAGTTTTTGAATTTTCATCTTGATTTCATCATTGACCCAAAGATCACGTAGAAGCAGGTTGTTTAATTTCCATGTATTCTAGGTTATTTAATTTATGGTTTTGAGAGTTTCTCTTAGAATTCATTTTGAATTTTATTTCACTGTGGTCTGAGAACATACTTGATACAATTTTCACTTTTTTGAATT
The DNA here is from genome assembly GCF_000951035.1 of Colobus angolensis palliatus. Classification (NCBI taxonomy): domain Eukaryota; kingdom Metazoa; phylum Chordata; class Mammalia; order Primates; family Cercopithecidae; genus Colobus; species Colobus angolensis. The sequence goes on along the minus strand of NW_012115488.1, from coordinate 20,064,627 downwards.
TACTGAGAATTATTTTGTGGCCTAACATATGGTCTGTCTTGGAGAATGTTTCACTTACTGATGAGAAGATTGTATTTTCTGAGGTTGTTAGCACAATGTTCAGTAAATTACTGTTGGGTCTATTTGGACTAAAGTTCAATTTAAGTTCAGTGTTTCTTTGTAGATTTTCTTTCTCAATAATCTGTCTAGACTTGTCACTGGGCTGTTAAGTTTTCCACTATTATTGTATTACTATCTATTTATTTTATTAGGTTGAGTAGTATTTGTTTCATACATCTGGATGCTCCAGTGTTGGGTCCAAGTAAGTTTATTTAATTGATTCCCTTAGTACTGTATAATGACCTTTTTTTTTTCTTTTTTTTTTAAATGTTGTTGATTTAAAGACTGCTTTATCCAACACAAGTATAGCTACTCCTACTTGTTTTTGGTTTTCATTTGTGAGGCATACTAATTTCTACCTTTTACTTGGAGTCTATAGGTTTGTTTTATTGATTTTTTTTAATATTTTTTTAAATTTTTTCCAGTTAGGTGAGTTTCTTCTAAGCAGCATATGGTTTGATCACACTTTGCAATTGATCCTGCCAATCTCTGTCTTTTAAGTAGAGAACATAATTCATTTACATTAATGGTTAATATTAGTATGTGAAGTTTTGCTTCTGTTATGATGTTAACTGTAATCTGGTTTCTTGCAGTCTAACTTATGTAATTTTTATAAGACCTGTGATTTTATACTTTCATGTGTTTTTATGATTGTCAGTATCAACCTTTCATTTCCATGTTTAGAACTTCCTTGAGTATTTCTCACAGGGCTGATCTAGTATTGACAAATTCCCTTGGCATTTGCCTGGGAAAGATTTAATTTCTTCTTTATTTGTAGCTAATTTTATCTGGCTGTGCGGATTCATCCTTACTAGCAATTAGATTGCAAATCTCAGTTGGGATCTAATGTGACCACCTCCTGAAGTGGCTGGCAAAGTTCCCTGAGGTCGTCTGCAAATTAGGATCAGGAATGGCTTCCTTTTATTGGCACAAGGGCCTGGAAGTGCATGCAAAACATTTCCTGATACTATTACCTCTTAAAAACTATCCTCTGTTCATCAAGTCAGATCCATTGCTGGGTGGGGTCAAGGAGTTCCCTGTAGCTTGGATTGCCTGGCTCCCTAATGGGAATGTGTAGGATGAAGACAGTCCCTCCCCACTTTCATGCTCTGAAAACTTGCAATTTTCCACCCGGCTGTTGCCTGTCACTCCTTTCAAAGTATTCAAATATGCTTTCAATTTCTTTGTTGAGCTCCCATGTTCCTTCTCAGATAAAAGTTCAAAGTGTGAATATCTATACACTATTTTGCTCTTTCCAAGGGGGTGAACTGTGCTAACAAAGTATCCAAATCTGCCATTGGAACGAATAAACAAGTCATCACCATCACAATATACAGTGTCAACCTAAAATATTAAATTTTATTCTTAAATGAAAGCAACCAACAATTTTATTGTCATCATTATTTTACGTTAATACTTCATGGAGGGTCATATACCAATAACCAGACAGGTAGCTACTAAACATCAGAAAATCCATGATCATGGATGGATCTTGGAAAGGGTCTGTGAGATTCAGCTATGGGAAGAGTTCATGTCTCTGAGGCTATGTACTCCCAATTCTTTTAAATAAATTTTTATATTCTGCAATATAATTTTTCCATTGGTCAAATCTTAACCTAAAGTTCACAATTTTTTACTTCTGTGATTTAATTATCATTTATTTAGTTTTTTCTAGATAATCTCCATGTTTTAGCCCTAATTTGTAACTGCATTTCTTACATTTCCAAGTACTTGATGAGTTTTTAAAAATCCTTATTACAAATTTGCAAATTAATTGTATTGGTAAAAAAATATGTTCTATAAATGTTCATCCTTTGTCTTTTGATAAGACATGCTCTTTAGCCCAGGGTATAGTAAACAATATTAAGTGTCCCATATATACCTAAATAAGGTTTATTCTGTTATTGATAAATTTCTGTACCCTTTATACAGACATTGTGTCAATTCTGTCCATGTTATTGTTCAAATGTCTTATATTCTTACTATATTTTTTCTCTTTTTAAATAGCTATTTTTGATAAATATATCTCAAAATACATCCATATGTTTTGGAGGATTTTCTATTTTGTTGTTGTTGTGTAATTTTGTCAAATTTTAAAATATATTTTAAGTGTATGTTATTCGTTGCATATTCATTGTGTATTTAATTTCTGGAAGATTGACTTTTACCAAGTTATAATAATTCCCTCTTGTTCTCAAATAATGCTTCTTGCATTCAAGCCTACTCAATCACTATTATATTTTAATATTCATATGATATGCATTGACCATATGTATGTATATACATGATATGTGTTGAAATATTTCTGTATCTCAATTTGTAAAATTAATCTCTTAGAAGTAGAATATAATAGGCTCTGCATTATCTTTTAATTGACTCTCATCACCTTTATCTTTTGAAGTGTTTTTTCGTATCTTATGTATCTACTAACATAATTGGGTTTAGTTATCATTGTGCTGGTAAATGTTAAACAATAACCTCTTCAAAACATTATGTGTACATATACATATAAATATATATACACATACAAACACTTTTTTTAATAAACTTTACTGATAGGCAGAATGTGCAGCATATAATTTAAAAATATTAATGAATTGTAATGCTAAATGGTACAGTATAATATATTTCATATAGTCAATTTAATCTTACTGAATGTCTTCATTAATTTTTGTCAAACTGTTGTTTTCTGTGGTCCAATTATGATTTTGAATGATAAATGAGTATTGTTTTACCATATTTTTGTTTATGTTCCGAGAAAGACAAAAGTGAAATAATAAAGCTATAAATCAAAATTTTACTTATTTTTCAACATAGTGAGCATCTTCTTTCTCAATCTAATGGTAGTTTTAAATACTGAAAGAACATTTTTTTTCAAAACACTGCCACACTTCAGTTGAATTTGCATTATCATCACTTTTAAATGCCTGGAAAATCAGGAACACAATCAATTCAGCCCTGATTTGTATATTTGGTAATTTTTGTGATGTAAATGCCCTACCAAAGAAGATTTCAAGGTGATGTCAAGGCAGACATGATTTCATTGAACATGGTGTTGCAAAGATAAGTGCAGTAGCAAACTAACATCATAGTTATACCAAACATATATAATAAGCATACATAAGCAAATGGTTATAATTAAACTATATTAAAATGTAGTAAATATAATTTGAATTAGGGAGCTTAAGTTGTAGTAATATGTGGAAGTGTTAGTTTTGCTGTGTTTTACATTTTTAAGTTTTTATGGCGCATACACTGTAAAAGGAAAGAGGGAGGAGGATATTGACATTTTCATAACATAAATTTTTTCTCTGTAGGTTTACATGATGTATGTTATAAAGAAAATATTCAGAAATTCTGAATTTTTAATGAATTTCATATTATGCTTCCACTCAGGTGAGAGAAACTTTTATGCATCTGTGAGGTTCTATCTCATGAATTCAGTGCAGTCTGTCACAGAGCATACTGACCACCTTTAAAATTTACTAAGTACATCCATATTTCTTCCTTTTGTTAAATAAGACAACTTATTTTGCTTTTGAACGGCATTGAATTCTGAGTGACACAACAGACACATTATTATTTTAGGACAATAGTGCACTTGTAAACTGTTTTAGTCTACAAAATATTTAAGTAGCCCTCTGTCAGTTTAGTTAATGATATTGGACATTCAATTTTATGACTATTACCTTTCTTCTCAAATAAACAAAATAATTAGAGGCAACAGTGAACTCACAATCTACTTAACATTCATAAAAACTTCTGTTGATGTAGGTTTAAAACTATGCAACTAAAGTAACTATCCATCTTGCTTTTAGAATAATTTCATTTTAAATGTTATCTCAGAGCAGAAAACCCTGGCAATTAAGCACCTTGCTTTGTGAGCAAGCAGTGTCTTTGCAAGCAGTCAGTCACTGAAGCAGAACTAAGAAAATAAAATAATTTTCAGAATACTATTTTTTTTCCTGAAGCAGTTTGTCCCAATTAATTGGCTGAATACAGGATGTTGAATGAACCAAAGTGTTTGTGTATTTTAATGGATTAAAAACATGATTCTGTTTGCACCACTTTATATTCCTTTCAGCAAAAAGAGAGTTATTGCTATCAACTATTTTCATAAAACTTGTGCTTTTCTGAGTGTTTTAGGGAAGATCTGATTATATTTCACTCTTACTAGTCTTGAGTATCAGGTTAATATATTATTCCCATTCATCTGAATGATTCAAAATTTTTTCTTTGTCTTCTCTGAAAATAAATGAATATTAAGTTTTGATCCTCACTTACATGACAGTGATTAAATAGGCCAAACATACTGAGACAAAACAAATGTTACAACTCTGACCATATGGGCACCGTGACTGCTTGAGTTTTTATTTTTTAATTCATTGGTAGCACCCTCCAGCTACTCCATGTCAGGTGTTTTGTCTAAAAGTACAATTCTGAATCATGGTTCCCAAAGTTAATAACTTTGACTTTAAATGATCTAATAAATATACTGTATTAAAAACCATTAAAAGGATTGCTTAGGGCAAATTTTATAATAAGAGTTAAAAGAAATTACATTTTGCCTGTTATAACATATACCAATAATAAATATTTTTAAAATAAATCAGTATATAAAATGTTCACATTTTCTGGAGAGAATAAATATTAACTAAGTACCCTAATTCAATAAAATTAATATTTGTTATTAATTTTTGTTTAATTTATTATATTTTTAAAAGTCATATTGATTATCTCACAATGAACACCAATTTACTGAGAAAATTCTCTGTTGAAATGTTTTAGGAATTAAAATAAAGTTAATAGTCCATCGAGTCAAACATGAACTTTCAAACTGATTTTTTTTTTACTCCAAAATGCTCTGATCATAGGAATATTTAACTTCTAATTTTAACATTTTATTGGTCTGTTCTCCAAATACTAAAAGAAAATACCTGAGACTAGGTGATTTGTAAAGAAAAAAGGTTTAATTGCCTCATGATTCCACAGGCTGTAAAGGAAGCATGACAGG
>NW_012115488.1:20051145-20052279 GCF_000951035.1 Colobus angolensis palliatus | reverse complement strand
AGGCTTTTCCATACATCCTCTGAAATCTAGGTGGAGACTCCCAAGCCTCAGCTCTGGTGCTCTGCACATCCACAGGCTTAACACCACATGGAAGCTGCCAAGGCTTATGGTTTGCATCCTCTGAAACACCAGCTTGAACTGTACCTGTGCCACTTTGAGTCATGGCTGGAGTTGGAGTGGCCAGGATGCAAGATGCCATGTCCTGAGACTGCATAGAGTAGTAGGAGTCTGGGCCTGGTTCAAAAAACATTATTCCTTGTAGGCTTCTGGGGCTGTGATGGGAGGAGCTGCTGTGGAGGTCTCTAAAATGCCTTGGAGACTTTTTCTCCATTGTGTTGGTTATCAGTATTAGTCTCCTTTTTACTCATCCAAATTTCTGCAGCCTGATTGCATTCTTCCCCTGAAAATGGGTTTTCATTTTTGACTGCATGGCCAGGCTGAAAATTTTCCAAACTTTTATTCTCCACTTCTCTTTTAAATGTAAGTTCCAGTTTCAGTTCATTTCTTTGCTCATGCATATGAGAAAAGGCTTTTAGAAACAACCAGACCACATCTTCGATGCTTTGCTGCTTAGAAATTTCTTCTGCCAGGTTCATCTCTCCCAGGTTCAAAGTTCCACAGACCCCTAAAGCAGGAACACAGTGCTACCAGTTTCTTTACTAAAGCATAGCAACAGTGACCTTTACTACAGTTCCCAATAAGTTCCTCATTTCCATCTAAAACCTCTTCATCCTGGACTTCATTGTCCGTATCACTATCGCATTTTGGTCACAATACTTTAACAAGTTTCTAGGAAGTTCCAAACTTTTCCTCATCTTTCTATCTTATTCTGAGCCCTCAGAACTGCTCCAACTTCTGCCCATTACCCAGTTATCAAGATGCATCTATGTCCAGAATTGGTGGGTTTTTGGTCTCACTGACTTCAAGAATGAAGCTGCGGACCCTCGCAGTGAGTGTTACAGTTCTTAAAGATGGTGTGTCTAGAGTTTGTTCCTTTTTGATGTTCAGATGTGTTTGGAGTTTCTTCCTTCTGGCGGGTTCGTGGTCTCGCTGGCTTCAGGAGCAAAGCAGAAGACCTGTGCAGTGTTACAGCTCTTAAGGCAGTGAGTCTGGAGTTGTTCATTCCTCCCAGTG
>NW_012115488.1:20050007-20051095 GCF_000951035.1 Colobus angolensis palliatus | reverse complement strand
CATGAACTTTCAAACTGATTTTTTTTTTACTCCAAAATGCTCTGATCATAGGAATATTTAACTTCTAATTTTAACATTTTATTGGTCTGTTCTCCCAATACTAAAAGAAAATACCTGAGACTAGGTGATTTGTAAAGAAAAAAGGTTTAATTGCCTCATGATTCCACAGGCTGTAAAGGAAGCATGACAGGCTTCTGGGGAGGCCTCAGGAAACTTTCAGTCAAGACAGAAGGTAAAGGGGAAGCAGGCATGTCTTACATGCCCAGAGCAGAAGGAAGGTGGATGGGGGAAGGTGGTACAGACTTTTAAGCAACCAGTTCTTTCTTATGAGAGCTCTATCATAAGAACAGCACTAAAGGAACGGTGGTAAACCATTCATGAAAGATGCACCCCCATGATTCAATTACCTCCCACCAGGCCCCATCTCCACCATTGGGGATTACAATTGAACATGAGATTTTGGTGGAGACACAGATTCAAACCATATCACTCCAACCTTGGCTCCTTCCAAATCTAGTGTCCTCACATTGCAAAATACAATCATCCCTTCTCAACAGTCCCCAAAGTCTTCACTCATTCCAGCATTAACTCAAAAGTCCAGAGGTCAAAGTCTGTCTCTGAGTCAAGGCTATTGCCTTCTGCCTATGAACCTATTAGTTACTTCCATGATACAACGGGAGTACAGGTGTTGGCAAATATTCCCATTACAAGAAGGAGATTTTGGATAAAAGAAAGGGACTTCAGGCCCATGCAAGTCTGAAACTCAGCAAGGCAGCAATTAAATCTGAAAGTTCAAAAATAATCTCCTTTGACTCCATGTACCACACCCAGGGCATATTGATACAATGGGTGAGCTCTTAAAGCCTTGAGCATCTCCACCCCTGAGACGTTGCAGGGTATAGTCCCCACAGTTGCTTTCAGGTGGTAGGGTTGTGTGCCTGCAGCTTGTCCCAGCACACAGTGCCAGCTGTCAATGGATCTAGAAGTCTGTGGTCTGGAGGATGTTTGGCCCTCTTCTCACAGCTCCACTAGGCAGTTTGCCAGAGGGTACTTTGAGGGTGCTCCAACCCCACATGTCCCCTTTACAC
>NW_012115488.1:20033720-20044527 GCF_000951035.1 Colobus angolensis palliatus | reverse complement strand
GGGCCCACCAAGCCCACGCCCATCCAGAACTGGCAGTGGCCCCTGAGTGCCGCACGCAGTCCTGGTTCCTGCAGCGCTCTCCCTCCACACCTTCCAGCAAGCAGAGGGAGCGGGCTCAGGCCTTGGCCAACCCAGAGAGGGGCTCCCACAGTGACATGTGGGGCTGAAGAGCTCCTCAAGCACTGCCAGAGGGGGCGCTGAGGCCGAGGAAGTGCTGAGAGCAAGGACTGCTAGCATGTTGTCACCTCTCACTTCCACATTTCCAGGTACCTTTATAGCAATACCCATTACTGGTACCAATTTTCTGTATTAGTCCTTTCTCACACTGCTATAAAGAAGTGCCTGAGACTTCTGATAATTTATAAAGAAAAGAGGTTTAATTTTCTCACAATTCCACAGGCTGAATAGGAATCTTGATGACATCTGGGGAAGCCTCAGGAAACTTTCAATCACAACAGAAGACAAAGGGGAAACAGGTATGTCTAACATGACCAGAGCAGTAGGAAAATGGGGAGAGGTGCTACACACTTAAACAACCAGACCTCATGAGAACCCTATCACAAGAACAGCACCAAAGGGATTGTGCTAAATCATTGATAAAGGATCCGCCCTCATAATCCAACCTCTCCACCCTGGGAGATTTTGGTGCAGATACAGAACCAAACCATATCAAACATGTATTAAGTAGCTATCAGATTTAACTTGCACATTTATTTTTATGTATCAGGCCACTTTCCTTCAACAGTTAAAAATAAATTTGAGCAGTGATTTTTAGAAATTCTATTATGCTGTAACCATAGTGCTGATGTAGGATTGTCAAACACATTTAATTAGTTGTCCCCATATATGTGAGGTAACTTGCCTCCCTTCTTTTTTATATTGTGCAATTGACAGGAATTATAACTAGATACAATCTCTCTTTTCACTTGGAATTTGAGAGGGAGGTATCTTTTACTCCAGAGGTATTACAATGTAGACTTGTTAAACAGGCTCCTTGAGTGATGGCTAACTATTTCATGTATGCAAAGATAAAGTAACCATTGCCACAGGAAAAATGAATAAGTTTTTGGCCTAGCAAACAGTTACACAGAGGCTATGAAACCTAGAGGGTCAAATGCATAATCCATAGGTATTAGAAAAATCAGTTTTTCTCAACTCATAAGTTGTTACCTCCTTGCAAATATCTCAGATTTTCACTTTTCCATGTCTAGAAAAGCTACATCCCAGTCCATGTTATCCCAGACATCTAAACAGTTTCATCTCACCCCACTAAACATGATTCACTCTTATATCTCCCTTATTTCGAGAATCTCTAGCTATTTTGCTCACTCAACTTTTCTTTATAGAATATACTGATACTCTTTAAATTTATCTTCCTTTCATTTCTCTTCCATTTCTGCACCACATTAAGCCCAAATTCCCTTTGCATAGTCCAAAATAGAAGAAACAATAGAAAGTTTAGACAATAGAAACAGAAAATGCATTTGTTAATATATGTGTTTCCTACGAAGGTTTTTTTTTTTTTTATTGGGAGGGGGCAATTATATATAGTATAATTCGAAATTAAAGAAAAATGTCAAGACTTTTATTTGGTGACTTGTAAACAAAGGAAGAGTTATGAAACTAGCAATTTTTGGAATCCAAGTAGCTGTGCATAATGTTTATACTGCTAAAGAAAAGAGTGTCAGGGTTACTGTACTTATATCAATATAAAAGTCAGAACATAGCTTCTATATTCTGTAAACATATACTAGACTTTGGAAAGCTTGTTTACAACAAAAGAAACTAAAACAAAACCTTCATTATGTCTTCTGACTCTTATCACCTGTTAGTAACATAGCACAAGAGAATGAACTGCATTTGGGACCAGAAAGATTTGGTTTTAAAATGGTTTATTTTTTATGTTGTGAGCTCACGTGCATTTTTCTTAACCTATGTTTTCCTGTATTCTGGGATAATCTTCATTATCCTTAAAGTTTTGCTGTAAGAATTAAACATAATGTATATAATTACCCAACAGAGTGTACCTGTCACGTTGGTACGTACTTGACAAATGGCACTAAAAATTTCTTTGTATATTTAATTTTATGATTAAAGATTGACATATATATGCAAATGTGTTTTATTTATTCACTTATTTCATGATGGATACATTTAGCAGACACAAAACATATGCACAAATATTAAAAATACATTTATCTCCCATTATTACATTCACAGAGATTTTTGCCTTTTAATCTTGCAAGAAATTCCAAATGTCTTATAGTACATGAAAACAAAAAAGGAAAGAATAAAAAGAGCTTGTTAAATATTACTGAGCAAACATTGCATGATAGACTGTGTCTGTGATAACTTTCAACACCTTGGCAAAAGCTGACAGCAAGATTTTCTGAAGTTAAATTATAGATGTGATTAATTCAGTGATCAATATAAGAACATTAATTAAATCTGCCACTTTGGGCTGCATGATCCAATTTTTCTTTAATAAATTTCATAGGTCAAAAGTTCTCAAATGAACTAACTAGAAATTCTTGAACAAGTGATCAGAAGAACACTCAAGGTCAATCAAGCAGTGCAATATGAAATTAAACTTCATATTTACACACACATCTTTCATTAGACATGTGTTTACTCAAATTACATAAAATTATTGAAAAGTTTGAATGAAACTACATGTGTTATCTCCACCCAAGGTCAAAAAAAATTTGCATGAATTTTTGTGGTAAATTTGCTGTCTTTCTGAGCTCTAGTAACTTCAAATTATCATCACTCTTTTATATTTGCAAAAAGCTTTCGCTCAGTTATAATTTTTCAGTGTCATATTTAATGAATGAAACAAAACAATTTGAATTTTTAAAGTTGTTTATCTAGTCAGTCAAGCAAACATTAAACCTATGTCCTGAAGTATTAGAGTGTTGAAAATACAGAAATGTTAGATGTTTTAAGCGAGAGATAGTTGCATAAATGTTCCAAGATGAAATTTTATTGGGGGGGTTGTTTATATGCCTCAAATTGTCTGAATTCTATACCATGCTTAAATTCACGTTTAGATTTATGACTAAATATACTACAAAAATATGTTTGAATAATTTATCTAGAAAAAAATAGCTGCTTGGCACAGTGGTTCATGTCTGTAATCCCAGCACTTTGGGAAGCTGAGGAAGACAAATCACCTGGGGTCAGGAGTTTGAGACCAGCCCAGCCAACATAGTGAAATCCCGTCTCTACTAAAATTACAAAAAATTAGCCTGGCATGGTGGTGCATGCCTATAGTTCCAGCCACTTGGAAGGCTGAGGCAGGAGAATCGCTTGAACCCAGGAGGTGGAGGTTGCAGTGAGCTGAGGCTGAATATTGCACTCCAGCCTGGGCAAGAAAGCCAGAGACCTTCTCAAAAAAAAAAAAAAAAAAAAAAAAATGAAAAGAAAAGAAAAAAAATCACTACTTGGTTAATAAATTAATCATGCTTATGTTTAAGAATGAACAAGGTTCATCTTATTTACACTATGCTCTCTACTAGCTGAAATCTAGGACCCAGAACTACAGGTGAGCATTAGTAAGTGCTCAGTTAATATTCACCATTAATTTATTGTTGCTTACCAGTCTTTCAAAACGTCATATTGATTGCCTTCTCATATTGAGCATCGGTTTTTAAAGACAAATCTGTGTTAAGTATTAAAGAAAGAAAAGTTCATTATAGATAGTTCTTATTATTTTGAGGTGTGTTCCTTCGATACCTAGTTTATTGAGAGTTTTTAACATAAAAGGATGTTGAATTTTATCAAAAGCCTTTTCTTCATCTTTTGAGATAGTCATATGATTTTTGTTTCTAACTGTGTTCATGTGATGAATCACATTTATTGACATGTGTATGTTGAACCAATCTTGCATTCCAGGCATGAAGCCTACTTTACTGTGGTGGATTGGCTTTTTGATCTGCTGCTGGATTTGTTTTGCCAGTTATTTTCTTGAGAATTTCTTATCAGTATTTATCAAGGATATTGACCTGAAGTTTTCATTTTTTATTGTGTCTTTGCCAGGTTTTGGTATCAGGATGAAGTGGGTCTTATTGAATGAGTAGGGGAGGAGACCCTCTTCCTCAATTTTTTGGAACATTTTAAGTATAGATGGCACCAACTCTCCTTTGCACATCTGGTAGATTTTCGCAGTGAATCCATCTGGTTCTGGGCTTTTTTTTTTGGTTGGTAGGCTATTTATTACTGATTCAGTTCTGGAGCCCATTATTATTATTAGTCTTCAGTTAGGATTCTGAATTAGGAATTAGGATTCAGTTTCTTCCTTGTTCCATCTTGGTAGAGTTTATGTGTCCAGGAATTTACCCATGTCTTCTAGGTTTTATAGTTTATATGCCCAGAGCTGTTCCCAGTAGTTGCTTCTGGTTGTTTGTATGTCTGTGGGGTCAGTGGTAACATCCCCTTTGTTGTTTCTTTGTGTTTATTTGGATCTTCTCTCCATTCTTCTTTATTAATCTAGCTAGTGGCCTATGCTTCTCATTAATTTTATTCAAAAAACACAAACTGCATTTGTTCATCTTTGGAATGGACTTTTACGTCTCAGTTTCCTTCAGTTTGGCTCTGATTTTGATTTATTGTCTTCTTCTAACTTTCTGGTTGGTTTGTTCTTGCTTCTCTAGTTCTTTTAGTTGTGATGTTAGGTTGTTAATTTGAGATCTTTATAACTTATCGATGTGGGTATTTAGTGCTACTAATTTCCTCTTAACACTGCCATCGCTGTGTCCCAGAGATTCAGGTATATTGTATTTTTGTTCTCATTCATTTCAAAGAATTTCTTGATTTGTACCTTAATTTCCTTATTTGTCCAAAAGTCAATCAGGATCAGGTTGTTTAATTTCCCTGTAATCGCATGGTTTTAAGTGATGCTTTTAGTCTTGATTTCTATTTTTTATTGTACTGTGGTCTGAGAGCGTGTTTGGTATTATTTGTTTACATAGCAATTTTTGAGGATTGGTTTATGTATGATTACGTGATTTACTTAGAACATGTGCCATATGGTGATGAGAAGAAAATATATTCTGTTATTTTTGGATGGAAAGTTCTGTAGAGGTCTGTTATATCCACTTGATCCAATGTTTAATCCAGGTTGTAAATATATTTGTTAATTTTCTGCTTCAATAATCTGTCTAATACTGTCAGTGGAGTGTTAAAGACTCCCACTTTTATCGTGCAGAAGTCTGTCTCTTTGTAGGTCTCTAACAACTTGCTTTACGAATCTGTGTGCTCCTATATTGGGTGCATGTGTATTTAAGATAGTTAGGTCTTCCTTTTGAATTGGACCCTTTACTACTATGCAATTCCCTTCTTTGTCCTTTTTTAATCTTTGCTGGTTTAAAGTTTTGTCTGAATTTAGGAGTGCAACCCCTTATTTATTTCTGATTCCCTTTTGGTTGGTAGAGTTCCCTACATCACTTTTTTTGAACGTATGAGTGTCGTTGAGTGTGAGATGGGCCTCTTGAAGACCCATAGCCAACCTCACACTAAATGTGCAAAAGCTGGAAGCATTCCATTTGAAACCAGCACAAGACAGGGATGCTATCTGTCTCACAACTCTTATCCACATACTATTGGAAGTCCTTGTCAGAGCAATTAGGCAAAATAAAAACTAAAGGGCATTCAAGTAGGAAATGAGGAAGTCAAAGTATCCCTGTTTGCAGATGACATTATTCTATATCTACAAAACCCCATAGTTTCAGTCCAAAAACTCCTTCACCTGATAAAGAACTTTACCAGAGTTTTAGGATACAAAATCAACGTACAAATATCACAAGCATTCCTATACACCAATAGCAGCCAAGCTAAGAGCCAAATCAGGAATGCAATCACATTTATAATTGCCACAAAAATAATAAAATATCTAGGAATACAGCTAGTCAGAAAGATGTATATAATGAAATTTACAAAATACTGCTCAAAGAAATCAGAGATGACACAAACAAACAGAAAAACATTGTAAGCTCATGGACAGGAAAAATCAGTATCATTAAAATGGCCATACTGCCCAAAGCAATTTACAGATTTTGTGAAGAAAAGATGTTAGCTCAATGGCAGTACTGACAATTGTGTGCCCTTCCTATATATTAAGAGAGAAAAACAATCCCGATGCAATTTTCACATATAAGTCAAAGATTGTTACATGGCTTGAATTCTAATAGGAAGACAAAAATCAAACAATTAGTGTGGTCCCATAGAAAAATTTTTGTTGTTGTTGTTGTTTTTGTTTTTGTTGTAAAGTATACTTTAAGTTCTAGGGTAAATATGCACAATGTGCAAGTTTGTTACATAGGTATACATGTAAAATGTTGGTTTGCTGCACCCATTAACTCATCATTTGCATTAGGTATTTCTCCTAATGCTATCCCTTCCCCTGACCCCTGCCCCATGACACGCCCTGTGTGTGATATTCTCCACCCCGTGTGTGATATTCCCCACCCTGTGTTCAAGTGATCTCATTGTTCAATTCCCACCTATGAGTGAGAACATGTGACGTTTGGTTTTCTGTCCTTGGGATAGTTTGCTCAGAATGATGGTTTCCAGCTTCATCCATGTCCCTGTAAAGGATATGAACATATTCTTCTTTATGACTGCATAGTACTCCATGGTGTATATGTGCCACATTTTCTTAATCCAGTCTATCATTGATGGACATTTGGGTTGGTTCCACGTTTTTGCTATTGTGAATAGTGCCGCAATAATCATATGTGTGCATGTGTCTTTGTAGGGGAATGATTTATAATCCTTTGGGTATGTACCCAGTAATGTGATTGCTGGGTCAAATGGCATTTCTATTTCTAGATCCTTGAGGAATAACCACACTGTCATCCACAATGGTTTAACTAGTGTACACTCCCACCAACAGTGTAAAAGTGTTCCTATTTCTCCACATCATCTCCAACATCTGTTGTTTCCTGACTTTTTGATGATTGCCATTCTAAATGGTGTGAGATGGTATCTTATTGTGGTTTTGATTTGCATTTCTCTGATGACCAGTGATGATGTGCATTTCTCTGATGACTAGTGATGATGAGCATTTTTTCATGTGTCTGTTGACTACACAAATGTCATCTTTGTAAAAGTGTCTGTTCATATACTTTGCCCACTTTTTGATGGAGTTTTTTGTTTTTTTTCTTGTAAGTTTGTTAAGTTCTTTGTAGATTCTGGATATTAGCCCTTTGTCAGAAGGTTAGATTGCAAAAATGTTCTCCCATTCTGTAGGTTGCCTGTTCACTCTGACGGTAGTTTCTTTTGCTGTGGAGAAGCTCTTTAGCTTAATTAGAACCCATTTGTCTATTTTGACTTTTGTTGCCATCGCTTTTGGTGTTTTAGTCGTGAAGTTGTTGGCCATACCTACTTCCTGAATGGTATTGCTGAGGTTTTATTCTAGGGTTTTTGTGGTTTTAGGTCTAACATTTAAGTCTTTAATCCATCTTGAATTAATTTTTGTATAAGGTGTAAGGACAGATCCAGTTTCAGCTTTCTACATATGGCTAGCCATTTTTTTTTCCCACCACCATTTATTAAATAGGGAATCATTTCCCTATTTCTTGTTTTTGTCAGGTTTGTCAAAAATCAGATGGTTGTAGATGTATGGTGTTATTTCTGAGGCCTCTTTTCTGTTCCATTGGTCTATCTGTCTGTTTTGGTACCAGTACCATGCTATTTTAGTTACTGCAGCCTTGTAGTATAGTTTGAAGTCAGGTAGCATGATGCCTCCAGCTTTGTTCTTTTTGCTTAAGATTGTCTTGTCAACATAGCCTCTTTTTTGGTTCCAAATGAAGTTTAAAGTAGTTTTTTCCTATTCTGTGAAGAAAGTCATTGGTAGTTTGATGGGGATGGCATTGAATCTATAAATTCCCTTGGGCAGTATGGCTATTTTCACGATATTGATTCTTCCTATCCATGAGCATGGAGTTCTTCCATTTGTTTGTGTCATCTTTTAGAGGAGTGGTTTGTAGTTCTCCTTGAAGGGGTCCTTCACATCCCTTGTAAGTAAGTTGGATTCCTAGGTATTTTATTCCTTTGTAGCAGTTGTGAATGGGAGTTAACTCATGATTTGCCTCTCTGTCTGTTATTGGTGTATAGGAATGCTTGTGATTTCTGCACATTGATTTTGTATCCTCAGACTTTGCTGAAATTGCTTATCAGCTTAAGGAGATTATGGGCCGAGGTTTTCGAAATATACAGTCATGTCATCTGCAAACAGGGAAAACTTGACTTTCTCTTTTCCTAATTTAACACCCTTTATTTCTTTCTCTTGACTGATTTCCCTGCCCAGAACTTCCAACACTATGTTGAATAGGAGTGGTGAGTGAGGGCATCCCTCTCTTGTGCCAGTTTTCAAAGGGAATGTTTCCAGTTTTTCCCCCATTCAGTATGATATTGGCTGTGGGTTTGTCATAAACAGCTCTTATTATTTTTAGATACATTCCATCAATACCTAGGTTATTGAGAGTTTTTAGCATGAAGGGCTGCTGAATTTTATCAAAGGCCTTTTCTGCATCTATTGATATAATCATGTGGTTTTTATTGTTGGTTCTGTTTATGTGATGGATTATGTTTATTGATTTGTATATGTTGAACCAGGCTTGCATCCCAGGGATGACATCGACTTGATCCTGGTGGATAAGCTTTTTGATGTGCTGCTGGATTCGGTTTGCCGATATTTTATTGAGAATTTTTGCATCGATGTTCATTAGGGATATTGATCTAAAATTCTCTTTTTTTTGTTGTGTCTCTGCCAGGCTTTTGTATCAGGATGACGCTGTCCTCATAAAATGAGTTAGGGAGGATTCCCTCTTTGTACCTCTAGTAGAATTTGGCTGTGAATCCGTCTGGTCCTGGACTTTTTTTGGTTGGTAGGCTATTAATTATTGCCTCAATTTCAGAGCCTGTTATTGGTCTATTCAGAGATTCAACTTATTTTTTGTATAGTCTTGCAAGAGTATATGTGTCCAGGAATCTATCCATTTCTTCTAGATTTTCTAGTTTATTTGCACATAGGTGTTTATAGCATTCTCTGATGGTAGTTTGTATTTTTGTGGGATCAGTGGTGATATCACCTTTATCATTTTTTATTGTGTGTATTTGATTCTTCTTTTTTTTCTTTATTAGTCTTGCTAGCAATCTATCAATTTTGTTGATCTTTTCAAAAAACTAGCTCCAGGATTCATTGACTTTCTTGAAAGATTTGTTTTGTCTCTATATCCTTCAGTTCTGTTCTGATCTTAGTTATTTCTTGCCTTCTGCTAGCTTTTGAATGTGTTTGCTCTTTCTTCTCTAGTTCTTTTAATTGTGTTGTTAGGGTATCGATTTTACATCTTTCCTGCTTTCTCTTGTGGACATTTAGTGCTATAAATTTCCCTCTACACACTGCTTTAAATGTGTCCCAGCAATTCTAGTACGTTGTGTCTTTGTTCTCCTTGGTTTCAAAGAACATCTTTATTTCTGCCTTCATTTTGTTATTTACCCAGTACTCATTCAGGAGCAGGTTGTTCAGTTTCCATATAGTTGTGGGGTTTTGAGTGAGTTTCTTAATCCTGAGTTCGAATTTGATTGCACTGTGGCCTGAGAGACAGTTTGTTGTGATTTCTTTTACATTTGCTGAGGAGTGCTTTACTTCCAACTATGTGGTCAATTTTGGAATAATGCAATGTGGTGCCTACAAGAATGTATATTCTGTTGATTTGGAGTGGAGAGTTCTATAGATGTCTATTAGGTCTGCTTGGTGCATAGCTTGGTGCATAGCTGAGTTCAAGCCCTGATTATCCTTGTTAACCTTCTCTCTTGTTGATCTGCTAACATTTACAGTGGGGTACTAAAGTCTCCCATGATTGTTGTGTGGGAGTCTAAGTTTCTTTGTAGGTCTCTAAGGACTTGCTTTATGAATCTGGGTGCTCCTGTGTTGGGTGCATATATATTTAGGATAATTAGCTTTTCTTCTTGAATTGATCACTTTACCACTATGTAATGGCCTTCTTTGTCTCTTTTGATCTTTGTTGGTTTAACATCTGTTTTATCACAGACTATTATTGCAACCCCTGCTTTTTTTTTCTTTTTTTTTTTTCTTTCCATTTGCTTGGTAGATATTCCTCCATCCCTTTATTTTGAGCCTATGTGTGTCTCTGCACGTGAAATGGGTTTCCTGAATACGGCACACTGATGGGTCTTGATTTCTTATCCAATTTGCCAGTCTGTGTCTTTCAACTGGGGCATTTAGCCCATTTAAATTTAAGGTTAATATTGTTATGTGTAAGTTTGATCCTGGCATTAAGAGTTTAGCTGGTTATGTTGCCTGTTAGTTGATGCAGTTTCTTTCTTTAGTGCTATAAATTTCCTTCTACACACTGCTTTAAATGTGTCCCAGCGATTCTAGTACGTTGTGTCTTTTTCCTCATTGGTTTCAAAGCATCAACAGTCTTTACAATTTGGCATGTTTTTGCAGTGGCCGGTACGAGTTGTTCCTTTCCATGTTTAGTACTTCCTTCAGGAGGTCTTGTAAGGCAGGCCTGGTATTGACAAAATCTCTCAGCATTTGCTTGTCTGTAAAGAATTTTATTTCTCCTTCACTTATGAAACTTAATTTGGCTGGATATGAAATTCTGGGTTGAAAATCCTTTACTTTAAGAATGTTGAATATTGGCCCCCACTCTCTTCTGGCTTGTAGAGTTTCTGCTGAGAGATCCACTGTTAGTCTAATGGGCTTCCCTTTGTGGGTAACCCGACCTTTCTCTCTGGCTGCCCTTAACATTTTTTCCTTCATTTCAACCTTGGTGAA
>NW_012115488.1:19956075-20033464 GCF_000951035.1 Colobus angolensis palliatus | reverse complement strand
TACACCAATCAGATGTAGATTTGGTCTTTTCACATAGTCCCATATTTATTAAAGGTTTTGTTTATTTCTTTTTGCTTTTTTTTCTCTCAACGTCTCTTCTCACTTTATTTCATTATTTTGATATTTGATCACTGATACCCTTTTTTCCACTTGATCGAATCGACTACTGAAGGTTGTGCATGTGTCACGTAAAGTTCTTGTGCAATGGTATTCAGCTCCATCAGGTCATTTAAGGTCTTCTCTACACTGTTCATTCTAGTTAGCAATTTGTCTAATCTTTTTTCAAGGCTTTTTAGCTTCCTTGCAATGGGTTCAAACATCCTCCTTTAGCTCAGAGAAGTTTGTTGTTACCGACCTTCTGAAGCCTACTTCTGTCAGCTCATCAGTGTCATTCTCTGTCCACCTTTGTTCCATTTCTGGTGAGGAGCTGAGATCCTTTGGAAGAGAAGAGGAACTCTAGCTTTTAGAATTTTCAGCTTTTCTGCTCTGGTTTCTCTCCATCCTTGTAGTTTTATCTACCTTTGGTCTTTGATGTTGGTGACCTACAGAGGGAGTTTTGGTGTGGATGTCCCTTTTGTTGATGTTGATGCTATTCCCTTCTGCTTGTTAGTTTTCCTTCTAACAGTCAGGCCCCTCAGCTGCAGGTCTGTTGGAGTTTGCTGGAATTGCACTCCACACCTTGTTTGTCTGGGTATCACCAGCAGAGGCTGAAGAACAGCAAATATTGCAGAAAAGCAAATATCACTGCCTGATCCTTTCTCTGGAAGCTTCATCCCTGCAGGGCACCCACATGTATGGAGTGTCAGTCAGCCCCCACTGGGAGGTGTCTCCTAGTTAGGCTACATGGGGGTCAGGGACCCACTTGAGGAAGCAATCTGTCTATTCTCATTGATCAAACACTGCTGGGAGAACCACAGCTCTTTTCAGAGCTGTCAGACAGGGACATTTAAGTCTTCAGAAGTTTCTGCAGACTTTTGTCCAGCTATGCCCTACCCCCAGGGGTGTGGTCTACAGAGGCAGCAGGCTTTGCAGAACTGCAGTGGTCTCTGCCCAGTTCGAGCTTCTTGGCTGCTTTGTTTACCTATTTAAGAATCAGCAATGGCAGACACCCCTCCTCCTGCCAGGCTGCTGCCTCTCAAGTTGAACTCAGACTGCTGTGCTAGCAGTGAGCAAGGCTTTGTGGGCATGGGACCCACTGAGCCAGACGTGGGATATAATCTCCTGGTGTGCACTTTGCTAAGATCATTGGAAAAGTGCAGTATTTGGACGAGAGTGTCCCGATTTTCCAAGTACAGTCTGTCACAGCTTCCCTTGGCTAGGAAAGGGAAATCCCCTGACCTCTTGCACTTCCCAAGTGAAGCGATGCTCCGCCCTGCTTTGGCTCATCCTCCGTGGGCTGCACCCACTGTCCAATCAGTCACAATGGGATGAACCAGGTACCTCAGTTGGAAATGCAGAAATCACGGTCTTCTGTGTCGATCATGCTGTGAACTGCAGACCGGAGCTGTTCCTATTTGGCCATCTTAGATGCCTCTCCTTTTTCTAGTTTCTTAAATTGAAAACTGAGGTCACTGACTTAAGACCTTTCTCCTTTTCTTTTCCTTTTTTTTTTTTTTTTTTGAGACAGAGTTTCACTCTTGTTGTCCAGGTGGGAGTGCAATGGTGCAATCTCATCTCACTACAACCTCTGCCTCCCAGGTTCAAGCGATTCTCCTGCCTCAGCCTCCCAAGTAACTGGGATTACAGGTACCCACCAGCCCAGCTAATTTATTTTTTTATTTTTTAGTAGAGATGGGTTTTCACCATGTTGGCCAGGCTGGTCTCAAACTCCTGACATCAGGTGATCCACCCCACTCAGCCTCCCCAAGTGCTGGGATTACCCCCTTTTATTATACTATACGCAAAAATCAACCCAGGATGGAGTAGACTTAAATGCAAAGCCAAAAACTATAAAAAGTCTCGAAAACAAGCTAGACCATACCATTCTGGACATAGGAATGGGCAAAAACTTTATGATGAATATGCCAAAAGCAAAAGTTGAGAAAGAGGATTTAATTAAAATAAAAATCTTCTTCACATCAAAAGAAACTATCAACTGAGTAAACAGAAAACCTACATAATGGAAGAATATTTTTTCAAAGCATACATCTGAAAAATGTCTAATATACAGTATTTATAAAGATCTTAAACAAATTTACAAGAAACAAACAGCCCTATTAAAAACTGGGCAAATGACATGAACAAACACTTAAAAGAAGATACATGCAGGCTGCAGGTTTACATATATATATATATAAAAGCTCAATGTCACTGACCATTAGAAAAATGCAATTAAAATTACAAGATACAAGCTAACTGCAGTCAGCATGGCTATTATTAAAAAGTAAAAAATAAAATAAAATAAATTAATTAATTAATTAAAAAAAAAAAAAACAGACCAGACGCAGTGGCTCAAGCCTGTAATCCCAGCACTTTGGGAGGCCGAGACGGGCGGATCACGAGGTCAGGAGATAGAGACCATCCTGGCTAACACGGTGAAACCCCGTCTCTACTAAAACAAATACAAAAAAAAAAAAAAAAACTAGCCGGGCGAGGTGGCCGGCTCCTGTAGTCCCAGCTACTAGGGAGGCTGAGGCAGGAGAATGGCATGAACCCTGGAGGCAGAGCTTGCAGTGAGCTGAGATCCGGCCACTGCACTCCAGCCTGGGTGACAGAGCCAGACTGTGTCTCAAAAAAAAAAAAAACAAACAGATGAAACAGATGCTGATGAGGTTGCAGGGAAAAAGGAACACTTATACACTGTTGGTGGGAGTGCACATTAGTTCAACTATTGTGGAAATCAGTGTGGCAATTCTTCAAAGACCTAAAAACCAAACTACCATTTTTACCCAGCAATCACATTACTGGGCATATCTATAAAGGAATAACAAAATATTCTTTTATAAAAGCACATGAAAATACGTGTTCATTGCAGTACTATTCACAATAGCAAAGACATGGAATCTACCTCAATGCTCTTCGATGGTTGACTACATAAAGAAAATGCAGTACATATACACTATGGAATACTGTGCATCCATAAAATGGAATGAGATCATGTCCTTTTCAGGAACATAGATGGAGCTGGAAGCCATCATCCTTAGCAAACTAATGCAGAAAAAGCCAGCCAAATACCACATGTTCTCATTTATAAGTCGGAGCTAAACAATGAAAATACAGAGACAAAAGGAGAGGAACAACAGATACCAGGGCCTACTTGAAGGTGGAGTTTGAGAGGAAGGATAGGGACAGAAGAAATAACTGTTGCCTATTAGGGTTAGTACCTGGGTGATAAAATAATTTATACAACAATCCCTCATGATATGCATTTACCTATGTAACAAACCTACACATATACCCCTTAACATAAAAGTTAAAAAAGAAATAAAATATCTCATCAAATAAAATATAAACTTCCAAAATGTCCTAAATAATTTTTACCTCAAAGTATTCTGACCATGGAAATATTTAATTTCTTAATTTTCCACAATCTGTATAGGCTGTCATAACAGGTTTTACAAAACCTTAGTTAGAAAAAAAGATATTTGGAAGAGGGATTTGCTAAAGTCACTTTAGAGTTTCCACCAGTGTTAAAGCAAGGTTAAGTTCATCATTTTTGCTTTCTTCATTTTAAGTTTACTAGGACTTAATACTCAGAATCATATAGGCTTTACACTTCATATTTTCTCTTGGTTTTATATTGGTTCTGTTACGGTCATTGAGTCTATCGGTATTTTAACATCTGCATAAACAGATTGTCCAAAGTAAACAGGTTAAGTGATTCTGAATAATGATTAGCATGGAAATTATGTTTAACAACAAATTCCAATAGCACAATTTGGCCTCCACAATCCTTATCTTTTTTTTTTTCATATGTCAAATGACTCGTTTGGATAGAAATATGACTTATTGTAGAATATTTTACCAAAACGCCCTGCAATAAGGGACAACATTGTAACCTTTAATAATCTTAATTTTCTAATAGAAAAATCTCTCAATATAAAATATATATACATAAAACTTTGTTTAGAGAAACAAGGAACAAAAATAGGTTAATAGTTTGAAAGAATAGACTCTATGTCATTTTCACAATAATAATGTCTAGATTCAATTCAATGTCAATCAAAACAACAGACTATTTTGCATAAATTGAGAAGTAATTCTAAACTTTATTGTTAGAAATGCTTATACTCTCTCATTATTTCACTCCTCGGATTAGAAAACAATGAGGATCTTTGTTAAGTTTATTTGCACACAACAAAACAAAACTCAGATGCTGCCACCCCTTTCACAGAAAACTTGGAAGACTACCAGAATTTCCGGACAGCAACAGGAACATAGGAGTAGCTGAGACACTTCACAAGTTGCTCATGACCCAGAATGCTGTAAGAGATTATGTAACTATTTCTGTTAAACAAATGGAAATATCTGAGAGGTGCTTGGGGAATCTAGGAGGACTCATGTCTGAGATAAGAGTAAGGCATAGGGACTTGCTTGGATACACGATTTCACATAGAAATATGAATCAAAGGGAGCTGTGAAGAAGATGATGAGCAGTTGTCAGTTGCCCTTCTATATCCAAATCACCCAGAACTTCCACTGAAGCACAAGAATATGAAGAAAAGGAATAGCAAATCCCTAAATGTATTTAAAACAAAATAAAAGCCCTGAGAATTCACTGATTTATTTGAATTGATAAAACTAAGTTTTGGCCACAAGATAAACTAGAACATTAAAAGTATTATACTCAATTATAAAAAGTAAAGCTAGTTTTACTTATTTTCATACTGTTTTTCTGTGGTAAAAACAAAAAAAAAAATTTCTACAAGTGATACATAATTAATCGACTCTTGTTTCTACTCAATCATATCTCTTTTTGCCATAACAATTCTTTATCTTATTTGCTGAGTTCATTCATATGTTTTCTTTATTTGCCTGAAAGAGTAATAAAATTAGTTCTTTTTTTTTTCTTATAGGCTTTATTTACTAAGTCTTTAATCATAAGCACTATTTTTGTGGAACCTCATAATTGAATTTTTTTTTCTAAATTTATAAAACATACTTATTCATGTTATATCATATTATCATGATACATATTTTATATTTACAAAATATTGGACAGCTCAAAATAGCAAGTATGTATGTATGAGTATATGTGTGTGTGTGTGTGTATGTGTGTATGTGTGTGTGTGTATATATATATTTTTTAATGCAGAATCCCAAACTAGGCCATTACTCTCTAAGAATTGTCATGACAGCTAAAGCAAAGTTTGGCTTATTTCAGACTTTACTAGCAGAGACACCAACCTATTTTTAGTTTTCTAAAGAACATGTCCAGTACTGACTCATACTCTCTGCCAAGAAGATGCTGTACTTAAAACTATCTGGATATTTTAAAAATATATATATGCATCTTTTTACATACCTAAAGATACTTTTTTTGGTCCATCTTTCTGTTCTCTACTTGTTAAATTATTCCATTTTAAAAATCACCTTTAATATTTTCTCCTGACCTGAACTTTGGTTTCTTCTGCTAGTTGGATAAATACACCCTCTTACCTTCAGAGAAAATTAAGAACACAATTGCTGCCATGGATCAGGGTCAATCAATAAAATCCATGGCCTAAAGCCTGCCAGAATGTATACAAAAATTCAAAGAAATGTCTGCTTATTAAATAAAGAAAATGAAGATGTAGGAAAAACATGTCTTTTAGACATATATTTGTTTTTGTATGGTGTTTAGATAATTAAATATAGAGTTAAGAGTAATTATCTATGGGCTTGTAAAGCTGAAGAAAGATTTCTGAAATGTGTTAAACAAACAGAAGAATGCTTTATTACTATTTCATGAATCCACTATGAGAAGACAATGTTAACAACTCTACTTAAACACATGATTGAAATTTCTAAAAATAAAGAAAAAGTAAACTAATTTTAGAGATGGTGATTGGTCACACATTGACCTTTAAGTGGCACTTACTAAATGCTCTGAGGCTCTTTTATTAGGAAATGAAAGTCCAGGAACACCTCCAGTGTAATATTTCTAATGCACTGTTTTCTACATATCAACAAGCAAGTTGAGGTTCTTGGACACTGGGCTATCAGAGTAATCATCCATTTCAGCTGTTCTATGTTTCAATAATAAGTACTTGTGAAATATTGGACAGCTCAAAATAACAAGTATATAACATTTAAGATATAAGCTTGAGAACTAAAGCAACTTTAAGAGAATATAGTTAATATAGATTAAACATTGCATAAATAGCCAAGCAGCATCCGTTTGGCCTTCTAGGAGGAAACTAGCACAGAGCACTACAGGCTGATTGATATCAGGATTTACTCTATGTATTTAAAAGGTTTTGCTTAACAAATAAACACACTTTAGATTAACATTTATTAAACCATTTTAGACAATAACAAAAGTCTAAATATTTTAGGAGGTTACATATATATAAAGCATATGATATTTCTTGATAAATACAACTACATTAAAATGTACTTTTTTAAATATTCTATAATTTAGAGCTTTTAGAATCACAGATATTTATGTTCTTCTTTCAGATATCTTTTGCTATATTACCCACATTTTACCACTTTTAATATACTTTATTTTGCTAACTGATGACAACTAATAACTCATTAACATTAGTTTACCATATGTGCATGTTTTAAAAATTATTTAAGTGGAAAAATAATTTATAATGCAACAGAAAGCAATATGACCACAATCCTTACATTTGATTTCATAAATTTTCAGGAAAATATATTGATAGAATAAACTTCTAGGCCGAGTGTGGTGGCTCACTCCTGTAATCCCAGCACTTTGTAGGCCGAGGCAGGCAGATCATGAGGTCAAGAGATAGAGACCATCCTGGCCAACATGGTGAAACCCCGTCTCTACTAAAAATACAAAAAGTTAGCTGGGCATAGTGGTGCATGCCATAGTCCCAGCTACCCAGGAGCCTGAGGCAGGAGAATCACTTGAACCCGGCAGGCAGAGGTTGCAGTGAGCCGAGATCACACCATTGCACTCCAGCCTGGTGACAAAGCAAGACTCCATCTCAATTTAAAAAAAAAAAAAAGAAACTCCATCTAAATATACCATAGATGATACCAATTATTTAGAAGCAATGCCCTTATAGCTTACTCTGTAATTTACTAACCTATTGTTAGAAACAGACTAGTCCTTTGGTAATAATTCATGAAACTTAATTTGAATAATTATTCTTGCTAAGTTATTCATAAAGCAGAAAGATGATAATGATGAATCCTGCTTAGTGTTTTCCATATGCCATTCAATACTTTGATGTATTTAAAAAGTAATGATGAAAATGGATAAATATTCATTCTGGTTTTGATCTCCTAAATACAGACATTTTCATATCATTTTAAAATGTTAAAAAGGGAACTGTGTTTATATATTATTTAGAGTATCCTAACATAAAATAAATTTCAAATAACATGTAACTATTAAAAGGCTTAGAAATTTCCCTGATATGTAAAGCAAAACTTTAAAAAAGTCATACTTTTTAAAAATAAAAGCTGAAAGTTTAATAGGATGACCCAGTAAATTACAAAGCAAATTATAAATTACTTAAATCATCATATGGGAAAAAGATGACCCATGTCAAACATACGCTTGTGGGTTCTTTAGAAGTAAATATTTCAAACTCATTAATTTGATGATGGAACAACTTTCTGTTGCTCTTGTTAAATCAG
The DNA here is from genome assembly GCF_000951035.1 of Colobus angolensis palliatus. Classification (NCBI taxonomy): domain Eukaryota; kingdom Metazoa; phylum Chordata; class Mammalia; order Primates; family Cercopithecidae; genus Colobus; species Colobus angolensis. Next base: position 20,025,706 of record NW_012115488.1, on the reverse strand, counting down.
TATCTATAAACAAGTATGGCAGTTATATTTATTATACAGATTTTCAAAAATTGAAACTAATTAGCTAATTGTAAAGGTATTAGGAGTGTCTTCAGTCTATCTTGAGACAATCATTACATGTAAGTCTTTTGCGGTTTGAGTAAAACTCTATGCATATTCTTCTATTAGCTACTTAAAACTGATCAGTGGCCTCTGTTAATATAGTATGCTGTTTTTTGAACAACCTTCAAAATCAACCCACGACCCTGGCAAGATAAACGTCAAATAAATTACTCCTCCTGTTTGGTGCCTTTCTATGATACATGCCTTACTTATTTTGAGCCTAACGTCTCATCACTCAGACAAGTGATGACCATGGCAATTAAGTAATGTCAGGCCTCTGAGCCCAAGCTAGGCCGTCATATCCCCTGTGACCTGTGTGTATAAATCCAGATGGCCTGAAGCAACTGGAAAACCACAAGAGAAAATAGTCAGTTCCTGCCTTAACTGATGACATTCCACCATTGTGATTTGTTCCTGCCCCACTCTGACTGATCAACTAACCTCGTGACATTCCTTCTCCTGGACAATAAGTCTCCGGAGCTCCCCACCAAGCACCTTGTGACCTGCCCGCAAGAGAACAACTCCCTTTAACTATAATTTTCGACTACCTACCCAAATCCTATAAAATTACCCCACCCCTATTTCTCTTTGCTAACTCCTTTCTCGGACTCAGCTCACTTGCACCCAAGTGAAGAAACAGCCTTGTTGCTCACACAAACAAAGCCTGTTGGTGGACTCTTATCACACAGACACGTGTGACAAGTCACATGTTTCCAAATGAATGGCAGGGTTATATGGTCAGGCCTTGTGTCCATACCAAAATCTCATTTTGAATTATAATCCCCATAATCCCTATATTCCCCGCATGTCAAGGGAGAGACCAGGTGGAGGTAGCTGGATCATGTGGATGGTTCCCCGATGTTATTCTCATGATAGTGAGTCAGTTTTCATGAGATTGGATGGTTTTATACGTGTTTGATAGTCTGTCCTGCGTTCATTCTCCTTCCTGCTGCCTTGTGAAGAAGGCTGTTTGCTTCCCCTTTGCCTTTTGCCATGATTTTGTTTCCTGAGGTCTCCTCAGCCATGCTGAACTGTAAGTCAATTAAATCTCTTTCCTTTATAAATTATCCAGTCTCAGGCAGTTATTTATAGCTGTGCGAAAACAGACTAATATGCTAATATGCAGGACAAATGAGAAATATCAATAGAAAATAAAAAAAATCACTTTCAGCTGAATGTAAAAATGACCTATCAAAACTCTGCAATTGGGCTACATCTTTACAGTGAATTTTGTATCATCATAAGCAAATCCTACAAAAGAGGGAGACTTTAAAAAAATCATGTAAGTATGTACACAAAGAGTCAGAAAAAAGTGGCAAACACAAAGCAAGGAAACTAGACAAATTATATAACAAATCTGCCAAAATTAATGAAAGAGAAAACAAATCTACATAGAAAATTGTGCTTCCCACAGAAAAGCAGCAATCCCAAAATCTAAGAAAAATATAATTCATCAAAATAAAAAAAAGATGTGAATACTTTGAACATTCTGATAAGTAATATAGAAACTATGACTGTGATTTTGAAAAAAAACTAAAGACGTATTTAGAATAAAATGCCCTCTCTGGTAAATATATATGCGATGTTAAAATATTTAAGAAATAACACCAATTTTCAAAAAACTCCTTCAGAGAATATATAAAAAAAAAAAGTGACCTTCTCGTCAGGCGCGGTGGCTTACAGCTGTAATCTCAGCACTTTGGGAGGCGGAGGCGGGTGGATCACCTGAGGTCAAGAGTTAGGGACCATCCTGACAAACATGGAGAAACCCCGTCTCTACTAAAAATGCAAAATTAACCTGGTGTGGTGGTGCATGCTTGTAATCCCAGCTACTTGGGAGGCTGAGGCGGGAGAATCGGTTGAACCTAGGGGGCAGAGGTTGCGGTGAGCTGAGATTGTGCCATTGCACTCCAGCCTGAGCAACAAGAGTGAAACTCCGTCTCAAAAAAAGAAAAAAAAAAAAGCCAAAGAAGTGATCTTCCCAATTTAGATTATGAAATATTATAACAAGGATTTTTATCAGGAAATAAATAACATCTTTAATGAAGATAAAAGGAACAATAGTAAATAAGATATTAATCAAGTTGTAACAAGAGAATATACCGTGGCCATGTGGTACTTATTCTATAAATTCAAAAATAGTTTAGTATTCAATAACTAAGTAAATAAAGAGAAAATAATATAATAAAATTAACAGACTGACATGAAAATGTCTTTTATTGCATACATTTAATGTGTATAACATGATGTTTTGATATATGTAAAAAAAAGACTACTGTAGCCAAGCAAATCAACATATCATTCCACATAGTTAACATTTAAATATATTATTATTTTAATTGATGAATAAAAATTATATATAATTATGGCTAATAATGTGATATTTTGTATATGTATACATAGTGCAATTAATACATTATGCTTATTAATATATCAATAATATCTCATACTTATCATTTTTTGTGAAGAGAATACTTCAAATTTCTCTTAGCAATTTTCAAGTACACAACACATTATTTTTTACCATAGTCAGCATGCCCTACAATAAATTTCCAGAATTTCCTATCTAACTCCTAAAGAGTAACTTGTGGCCGGGCGCGGTGGCTCACGCCTGTAATCCTAGCACTTTGGGAGGCCAAGGAGGGCTCATCACGAGGTCGGGAGATCAAGACCATCCTGGCTACAACGGTGAAACCCCGTTTCTACTAAAAATACACACACACAAAATTAACTGGGCGAAGTAACGGGTGCCTGTAGTCCCAGCTACTTGGGAGGGGAGAATGGTGTAACCCGGGAGGCGGAGCTTGCAGAGAGCTGAGAATGTGCCACTGCACTCCAGCTTGGGCGACAAAGCAAGACTCCGTTCAAAAAAAAAAAAAGAGTAACTTGTAGTTTTTAACCAACATCTCCCCAATATCCCTATTCTTCACCTCCAGGTCCTGGAAACTATCATCTACTCTCTGCTTCTATGAGTTCAATTTTTAAAATTCTACATATGTGTTAAATTGTGCAGTATTTGTCTCTCTGGGCTGGTTTATTTCGTTAAGCATAGCGTCCTCCAGGTTCATCCATGTTGATGCAAATGACAAGATCATCTTTTATATCTTGGCTATTATAGATAATGCTGCCATGAACGTGGGAGCACAAAAATCTCTGTGAGCGGCTGATTTAATTTCCCTTGGTTAAACTTAGAAGAGGGAATTGTGAGTCATAGGATAGTTTCATTTTTGATTTTTTAAGAAACCTCCACACTCTTTTCCATGCTGGCTATACTAGTTTACATCCATGCCAACAGTGTTCAAGGGTTACCTTTGGCCCACATCCTTGCCAAAATTTGTTATCTTTTGTCATTTTTATAGTAGTCATCCTAACAGGCATGAGGTGGTATCTAACCATGGTTTTGATTTGCATTTCTCTTATGATTAATGATGATATTTCTCAAATGAAGACATAAAATTGTTCAACTGTATGAAAAGGCATATGTAGGCCTTTTCATAGACCAGTTGAACATCTTTATGTCTTCATTCGAGAAATGTCTATTTAGGACTTTATTTTTTAATCAGTTCATTTATTTTTGCTCTAGAGTTGTGTGCTTTCCTAATATATTTTGGATATTAGTCTCTGGATACACAGTTCACAAACATTTTCTCTTAGTCCTTGGGCTGCCTTTTAATTTTGTTAACCGTTTCCTTTGCTGTGCAGAAGTAGTTTGCTTGATGTAGTCCCATTTGTTTATTTTTGCCTAAGATTTTAGTGCTATATCTAAAAATAAATCTGCGCTAAGGCCAATATCAAAGTGCTTCTCTCTTATATTTTCTTTTAGTAGTTTTATGGTTTCAGGTCTTAGAGTTGATGTTTGTATATGATGTCATAGATTTTATAAACATGTTTTCCAATTAGAGGCTTAATTTCAATCTTTTGCATGTGGATATCCGCTTTTCTCAATTCAAATTATTGAAGAGACTGTTCTTTCTCCATTGTGTCTTCTTGACGCCCTCATTAAAAAATCACTTGACTGTATATGCTTGAGTTTATTTGTGGGATCTCTGTTGAAAATTTAATATTTTGATGTATTATGACAAAGAGATTGTAGGAAAGAAAAATAAATGTCAGTTTCCTTTATGACCTTGTATGCCAGAGCTCTTCGTTGAAAAATCTCCCAATCTAAATATAGCAAATCATATCTGATGACATATCAAAAAATAACAGTACATAACAACCAAGTTGAGTTTATTCAAATAATATAAAGGCAATTTAATATTCAAAGCTTGAAAAACAGAAGTCACAAATTAACTTAAAAATGGGAGAAATATTTTAGTCCCCAAAATATATTTGGAAAACATGTTTATAAAATCTAATTATATTTTTATGTTTAGAGTCTTAGAAAAGATGTCCCTTAAGGTGGAAGTCTATTATTCTGATAGAGTATATGTAAGACTCTGTATAGATATCATAAAGTTAAAATATTGAAAGTTATACTCCTGAAGTCAGTAACGACACAAGATGTCATTAGCATGAATTGCTCTAGACACCATAGCCATGCCTCTCAAAAATGTGTTACAAGATATCAACATTTAAAAACAGCAAAAAACGATAACTTGGCAAAATTACTGCATATGCTGAAACTATAAAACAATCTACACATAAACTGAGAATTAAATAACGAACTTTTCAACATTGTTGAATACAAGGATAACCTATACATCTTAGTAGTATCTCTATAGGTCAGAAAGAGACAAAAATAGTGAATTAAAAATACCATTCATGATAGCATCAAAGGTATCAATAATTCATACTAAATATAATGCAAAATGTGCACAACTACTTCCTTAATAACAACAATATTGAAAACCATTAAAGAAATTCTAAATAAATTGAGGGGTGTGCCAAGTTTTTTAAACAGGCAAAATTGCAAATGTGCTTCTTTTATTTAAATTGATGCAAAAATGTTGTGCAATCTGAGTCAAAATCCCACCAGTTAGCCCTAGGGGAATTAAAAAGTTGCATTAAAAATTTAGGTGACAAATATCACAGCTGAAGACTTAATGCAATGGTAAGTAAGGCAGTGATGTCTTGACACAAGGCTAAAGAAATTGAACAGTATGACAGATTGAAGTGTCCAAAAGTATATCCACACTTCTAGAGTCACTTGATTTATGATCTAGGTGATAACATGGTGTAGTGCATTGGAAAAATCATTATTTTTCAATAAATATTACTGCATCAAAAGGATAAAAGTATGGACAGAATGTGAATTTTAAATGCTATCATATTATAAAAAAAAAAAAAAATCCCAAGTGGATTTTATATTGTTATAGGTGCAGAACCTTTAGATGGTGAATAACATTGAAAGTAAGAAAAATCAAGGTCACCTTTTTTGCCATTCATGAATTGAGCAACCAAACAGAACTCAGCCATTGGAAATAAACCTCTATACTTGACCTCTCAGTTAAGCAAAAATGGAAAATCTGCAGCCCAGGATTTATTTTTAGGAGGAGTGGAAAAACAGGGGTGAGAGAAGAGTGAAAATGAAGATATGTCAGTAAAGCCTGAAGCCATAGGGAAAAGCCAAAACACACTGTAACAAGAGAAACATCAGGAAAAAACCGCAGGTTTGGGACGAAAGATGGAGACAAGAAACGTCAGCACACAAGATAAGGGTTTTTCAGGGCACCTTTGAAGGGTCCTAAGTGCAAACATATGTCTTCTAAGGAGGCTGAACTAGTTTTGACAACAATTTGCTTTAGTCATGTTATTGGTTAGTTATGGGCTATGTGGTAAAAACAAAAATATTTTTCAAAATAAGTATTTCAGCTCTGAAAATATGTGCTCATTTCAATGCTTTGATTCAAATAACTATGACAGCAACTAAATAAGAGAGGTAGACAGTGAAAGGAGAAAATTTCCCTCACATCATAAAGTCTGAAATATTTACAGAATACATATCAATCATTTAGTTTAATAATTTTTAAAAAGATAGATATGCACAAAAATTTAATTGTATCCTACCAGAAATATTTATTTTTAAGTAATAATTGCTTTAATAAATATATCACATTTGTACTGCATTCTAATACCAATAGACAAAGCAGAAGGGGGAAATTAAAAAAAAAAAAAACTAACTGCATAAAAATGCCTGAATGAAGAGGCAGACATGCAGAATAGTCATGTATGTAGCATATCAGAACAACTCAGAAATTTTCCCTGTTATCACATGAAGCACAGGCCTAAAATAAAAAAGATTGACAATACCAAATGTGACCAAATGGAATCCTTATATAATGCAATTGAAAATGTAATGGTGATACTATACTTTGGAGCTGTCTTTTTGGCAGTTTCTTTTCAGTATATATTTACACAGTGATTCTGCAATTAATCTCCACATCAAAAAATAATAAATAAATAAATACAACACTTGTACAGGTATACTTATAACAGCTTAGCTCCCAAAAGCTAAGAAATGCAAAACCAATAAAACAAAAAATTTTCTAGCTATAAGAGAATGAATAAATGACATGTGTGTGATCATACAACAAATGCTATTCAGCAGCATAAAATAATGAGCTGCTGATGACTGAATCTTGCTACCTCAACACATAATTTGAATGAAAATAAGCTAAACAGGCCGGGTGTAGTGGCTCACACCTATAATCCCATCACCTTGGGAGGCTGAGGCGGGTGGATCACTTGAGGTCAGGAGTTCCAGACCAGACTGGTCAACATGCTGAAACCCCATCTCTACTAAAAAAACAAAAAACAAACAAACAAAACACACACACACACAAATTAGTCAGGCATGGTAGTGTGCGCCTGTAATCCCAGTTACTCGGGAGGCTGAGGCAGGAGAACCACTTGAATCCGGGAGGTGCAGGTTGCAGTGAGCTGAGATAGCGCCACTGCACTTCAGCCTGGGTGACACAGTGAGATTTTATCTCAAAAAATAAAAATAAAAAAAAGCTAAACATAAAAAATTTGGTGAAATGTATTATTGGTGATAGAAGTTAGAATGTTGTTGCCACTGGAGGGACCAGGATAAGAAGAGTACCTATACAGGGGCACTGGAAAGTTCTGGGGAGATGCAGGGTCTTTATTTTGTTTTACATGGTACATACGTAAGTCTATTTAATCAGCAATTTCGCCAAACTGAGCATAAGATCTGTTTATTTTATTACTTAGAAAATTTCCTCAATTACAAAAAGAAATAATAAATTATAAGTTTTTCCAGTTTTAAAAGATAAGGGCACTATGTTATACATTTTGGAAAAGAGATTGGGTCAGGAAAGAAATCACATTGATATCCATATCCATATTTAGATACTTTGGGACTCTAAGCAGATACCTAGTTTGAGATTTGTAGATTATTTATTTCAGATATGGTAAGCTTTAAAAGGATAGTTAGAGTGGAAATATGACAAAACTATTCCCTTGAAGTAAATTGACAGATTTATTTTTCCTTGAGAGCTGATGATGAATATACTATATTATTTAACTTTATTTACTATTGTTAGCTATTTTAAAGAAATATTGCCCTATATTATTGTTCAACAATCTGCAAAAGTTCCAAGAATGGGATATAATAACTTTCTCTACCAAATTTAGGTTCTCAATGTAATTTGACCATATGCCAACATTTTATCATTCAGATATACTTTATTGGCAAATTATTTTGATATATCTTTATAATCTATTAGAAAAAAAGCAGTGTTGCTTATGAAGAGAGAGAAATAGCTTAGCATGCTTTGCTGTCTGTGTGGATTGCTCTTGCCTGTCTCATTTACCTTAAATCTTTTGAACTTCACCAAGTATATGACGGTTTAATGTAAATAAATAGATGAGTCATGTAGCTAATTGAAATTGAAGGAATACTTGTAAAAAAGAAATTCAGTAAATGAAGGTGAATTACTGGTTTCCTACAAATTTGTTGTGTATTAAAGATTATAAAAGTTATTATACACATCAAACTTGAGCCAGTCTATCACTAATTCTAAACTGATGACAGCTTTGGTATAAAAAGTCTTCAGATATCTTTGCTGATGGATCTCAACACTGGCTGAATTTTAAAGAAAGTTTTTGAAATCTACGAATACACAGGTCTCATTTCAGAAGTACAATTTCTGGATGTGGGCTAACCATATATAATTTTGAAAGTTCTGTCTGAGTGTAGTGGCTCATTCCTGTAATCCCAGCACTTTGAGACACTGAGGTGGCCGGTTGCCTGAGCTCAGGTGTTCAAGGCCAGTCTGGGAAACATTGTCAGATATCATCTCTACAAAAAGCATACACAAATTATCCAGGTGTGGCAGGCATGCCTTTAATCCCACCTACTCAGGAGGCTGAGGTGGATCACTTGAGTTGAGGGGGCAGAGGCTGCTGTGAACCGAGTGCATTACAGCTTTGGCAAGAGAGGGAGAGCCTGTCTCAAAAATAAACATAAAATAGTTTCTCAGGTGATTCTAACATGCAACTAATTTGTAGAATTCCCTGGTAACTCTGAGGGCTTTTGAAGTGTCAATTCTGATCCTCAAGTTCAGGTAAAGAGAACTAAGATAAAGTTTGGGTGCTGCACTAGTTAGGTCAAAAACAACTCTGTGGCTTGTCTCCCTCATAGACAAATAATGGTGTCAGATTTATTGATCATTGGATTCTTTTCTCATTCTAAGTTTTATTTTTTCTAAATGTTTCTTTTTCTATGATTTTTCGTGAGATGTGAATAAGTTTGGCTTTCTTCCTTTGTTTTTCAAAATGTCATCTTTTCTTGGAAAGAGAGTACAAAAAGCCAAAATCATCATGAGTATTGTCCTTTCATATAGAGGGACTACTTTCAATTTTTGTTTTAATTAAATCCAGGAGAGTAAAATAAAATGTCTAAGTATAGTGAATATGCTTCCAAATGATTAGTATACTTAGGCTTACTATACATTTTTTATTTAAGATACTTTCATCTTAAATTAGGGAATGCTTCTCACTTTTGTTTGGAGACAGTAAACACACTGAAGAATTAAGTGGCCAGCAAGAAGAACAACTCCCTCTCTATGTCTTGGGTCTACTCAGAATTACTAACATTAAACTGAAAGGAATACTGCCCAAATTGAAAAGTAACAACTATTATTTTATCAATATTGACAAAAATGATGTCATTTTTCATCCTATAACCATAGTGCTGCTGATTATAATTAAAATCATATTTATATCAACTCATGTTATAAAAATGTATAAAATCATTATTTTTGATTTGTGTTATACATAGTTTCAATTTCAACATGAATTTTCATACTTGTTTAACTCAGTTGCAAATCAATTTTTCCTTTTCTTAGAACTTCAAATTTATCTTATTCATATACATGTGATACTGGTAAGAAAAATAAAATCATACTACCATTTATTACTCTGTTGCTAGAATATATTTGAAGCATTTATTTTGTTTTATCAAAGTCCTGAAGTGGAATAATAGCTATAAAATTATTTCAGACTCAAGCAAGCACTGGAAAAAGCATAAGATCAGTGAATTTGTTGCTGTTTGTGATTTCAACACTTTCATTAACTGCCACCTATTCACAGCATGTGCATGCATAGACTGAAACATTTTGACAGCTAGATCCATGAAACTGCTCATAAAGGTTGCTTTAGAAAACTCGGCGCAAATATTTCCAAAGTCTATAATACAGTGGGTTAATACAGTGAAAGAAACATCAGTCTCTAGTTTAAAAATTTTGATAAATCAGAATTTTTGACAAGGCCACCAATATAGTCTGACCCCATTGATGTTCAGGGTCTGGATGAGGTTGTGGTGCAGGGAAGAAGGAAAGAAGGACACAGAAAGTTATGTCTTTACTGTGTACGTTGTGACCTTAATTTGACCCTCTAAATTTAAAGAATTGAGGGCATAAACTCACTGAAATGATTTTATGAATGATTCTGAAGAAATTCATTCCCAGTGATATTGTGTAACACAGAATGATGAGAGGACCATGTGAGAGAAAAGGGAAGCCTAAAATTCTACTATGAAGAAAAATAAATTTTATATTTTTCTGATGTTAAAAGAGAAAGAGAATACTCCTTTCCTTTTCATATTTACTTGAGATAACTTAATATTCTGAATCTTTCCTCTGTCACCTTAAGATGTATGCAAATCTTTTTAAGAACCAAATAAGACTCTTGCTAGTTTTGCAAACCAGAAATGTCTTACTTGGGGGACTTGGAGTCATCTCTTTAAATACGAACATCAAGGTGACAGACATCCTGTCTTCTGTCACTTTAACTTAGCTTAGATGCCTGGTTCAGAGTCATAACTTGATACTTGTCACAAAGATACAAGAAGTTTTACTTTTTCTTTGGATAAAGATACTTAACACATATGTAATAGATTTTATCTGCCTAATTCTATAAAAGGGTGAGATTTATTTTTCTCTTTGTAATCTCTTTAGTAAATGGCCTGTGATATGCATCACAATCTGATTTAATGCTAATTTAACAATAAAACTGTTTTACTATTCTCGGCATTTTTGTGGAGAGGTTTCGCTGGATTGCAGGAGATTTCATATTTAACTACTTCTTCAAAGCCTACACCTGTCAAATTTGCATATTAGCTCTAAAGGAAGCCAGAGTCAAAGAAATAGCTCTAGTAAGAAAGAAAATGCACCGTCAAAGTTAGCATAATGTAATGACCACAGCTAGCCTGTAGAAGTATGAACTGTCTTTGGGGATGCTCCCATATAAAAGGGAAGCCTTTCTGTTTGGATAGTTTTAATTATAGAAGCAACTAGTTTCAAATAATTATAATGTGCCTTATTTCATACTGAAACACAACCAAAGATTATGCATATTAATCATAGACATAATAATCATATTCTGAATCAAAAGAACTTAGGTACATCTCTTCTGTGGTTCCTCAAAATTTAAGAAATCTCTTTCACCCCATTTGTAACTTATTCTTAGAGAGCAAGATAAATAATTTGAAAAGTGCAGTACATCTTTCACACTACCTGAATTAAATAGTAGTCTAGCAATCAGAAAAATGTATTACCAGAGTACATTTTATTTTGACAGATTTGCATTGTTACAGCTATTCTCTATTTCGATAACAGGCATCATTAAAATGACATTTATTTTCTATGACTTGATAATCCACACACAGAGACATTCCAGTAAATGTGACTATGATCATCTCTCTTTTCTCAATTTTTTTTCTTTTACAAAATAAATGAGCTATTTGTGAAGGTGTAAAATAAAGGTATTGATAGAAAAGATGACAGAGGTATTAAATCAGTTATATAAAGTAACAGTATTTTCAGATGCCAATTTGTAGTACAAAGACATAAGATAGTGGAGCAAGCAAGAATTGAGAATGGAAAACATACAGTTAAGGAAAAGCAAAAAGAGTAGAAAAAATCTGCTATCAATTTTAAGGTAGAAGAGGCAGTTTGCTGTGAATCAAAAGCAGTGAAAATATGTTTCCTTCTTGATATTTTTGGATTGTCTTGTATATATCTTTAAAACTTAATTTCTCTCTTTCAAGATAAATTGACAGACCAAACACAAACTATCATAAAATAATTATATTATTTGAAGCCATACACAATAATAGTATAATCCTGTTACTTACAGATTCTGAGGTACAGAGGAGTACCTAATTTCCTGCCCCCAGAGCAAACTAAATACAACTATTAATAGATTGAAGTAGCCCTTGATAGACCAAGGATTTGTGTTCTTGTAATTTGTTTGTATTATAATTGATTTTTACATACATCAAAAATGAAATAATCTGAATTATAAAAGTGGATAAATTTTATGCATTAAATAATTTTATTTTTGTGGAAAAAATATATTTCCACATAAAGGGAAATGAACCAAAGACATTAACTATGTTAATGTCAATTTACTGGAAAATGTAAAATTAAAAAATTTAAAAATGGCTTCTCCTAAAAACAATGTACTGTTATATGCTGACCAAAGCTGGTTGTCTGGATGGTATATGTATTAGCCCATTCTCACGTTACTGTGAGGAACTGTCCAAGACTGGGAAATTTATAAAGGAAAGAGGTTTAATTGACTCACAGTTTCACATAGCTGGGAGGCCTCAGGTAACTTACAATCTTGGCAGAAGGGGAAGCAGGCACCTTTTTCACAAGGCAGCAGAAGAGGGAGAGTTTGTGAAGGAGGAACTGTCAAACATAAAACCATCAGGTCTCCTGAGAATTCAGTCACCATCACAAAAAGAGCATGGGGGAAACCGCCCCTATGATCCAATCACCTCCCACCCGGTCCCTCCCTCAACAGGTAGAGATTACAATTAGAGATGAGATTTGGGCGGAGACACAGAGCCAAACCACATCAGTATAGTACCTTCTTGCTAAAGAGACTAGTTACTGTATGTTTTCACTTACAGTCACCAGACAGCATTCAATATTTTTAAAGAGGTCAGCCAAAAAGTTTATGAAAGATAGCTGTTTGATCTATTTTTCAAAAGGATAATTTGACATTATTAACAAGTACTATCCTGTTATCTTCTACACATGGAGGGATAAAATGAATGAGAATACCTTCTTTCTTTTAAATAGTAACACAAATATTCCATCCTTTGAATATTTATGTTAATTGCCACAAATGAGTAAAAGGAAATGTGTATTTCCCAAGTACTGAACATAGTGTGCTCTTTGTCAATCAAATCCATATTTAGCTAATACACAGAATTACATATGAAGACATTTTCTTTAAAGGTATCTCATTTTTTCTAAGATTTTATTTTACATTTGATTGAAATGTACTAACTTTTTGAAATAAAAGCTTCTGGGAAACCTGTATCAAAAAGTTCTGTAAATTTGCATTCTCTTACTCCAGATTATAATAAGAAATTTATTTACTCTAATGCATAAGGAATATGTTGAAGTGGAGTACAATTTCCATGCAGTTTACAGAAGCATAACATAATGGCTTCAGGATACTCAACTCATAAATATTTTGATGAATTACTTTAAAAAATTTGTCATTAACATTTCTCTTGTCTAAATCTCTGCACGTCACCAGATAAAGTAAGACCTAACCATTTTTTTGTTAGTCATATATTGATTTTTCTATTCTTTTAAAATAATTCTTACTTCTTTCACTACTTGCTAAAACAAAACATTCTCTTCTTAATTAAAATTTCTGGCCTATGTGTGAACTATAGAGAATCTGAAATTTGTTCTGTTATATTGTCATAAGTGTAGTTACTGTCAATAAAAGTTTGATATCAAAGAAAGAGATTACTGTTCTAGCAGATATCAGACTATGAAACACTGGGCATGGTGGTTCACACCTGTAATCCCAGCACTTTGGGAGGCCTAGGTGGGTGGATCACTTGAGGTCAGGAGTTCAAGACCAGACTGGCTAAAATGGTGAAACCCCATCTCTACTGATAATACAAAAATTAGCCAGGCATGGTGGTGCATGCCTTCAGTCCCAGCTACTAGGGAGGCTGAGACAGGAGAATCGCTCGAATCCAGGAGGCAGAGGTTGCAGTGAGCTGAGATCGTGCCACCACTAATGGAGTGTCAGAAGCAGAAAAGTTTACTATGAATTACAGGTGTTACAGAAGGTTTTAGAGTAAAAGTTGATCTTTGTCTTATTTGAGTATGGAAATAATTTATGACTAAGACCTCAAAAGCAAATGCAGCAAAAACAAAACTAGACAAATGGGACTGAATTAAACTTAGAAGCTTTTGCACACAAAATAAATCATCAAGAGTCAACAATCTTCAGAAAACGAGAATACATTTGCAAATTATGCATCTGATAAAGAGCTAATATTCAGAATCTAAAACAAATTCAAACAACTAAACAGAAGAAAAACTAATTCTGTTAAAAAGTCAGCAAAAAACATGAATAGATAATTCTTAAAATAAGATATATAAACAGCCAAGCAGCCAAAACACATGAAACAATGTTCAAAATCATTAGTCATCAGAGAAATGTAAATTAAAACTACAATGCGATACCATCTCACACCACTCAGAAAAGCTTATTAAAAAACCAAAAAAACAACACATGTTGGCAAGGATACAAAGAAAAGGTAATGTTTATATACTATGGGTAGGAAAGTAAATTAGTACAATCTCTATGGAAAACAGTGTGTATATTTCTCAAGGAACAACAACAAAAAAACAGAACTACCATTCAGCCTTGTAAATTTGCTACTAGATATCTACCCAAAGGAAAATAAATCATTACATCAAAACTACGACTGCAATAGCACGTTTATGGCAGCACTATTCATGATAGCGAAGCCATGAAATCAATCTAAGTGTCTATTAGCAGATTACTGGACAAAGAAAATGTGGTACATACACACCATGGAATACTATACAACATGAAAAAGCTGCACTACATTAGCAATATTTTGGTGTCTTTGGTAGCAACCTGGATGGACCTGGAGGCCATTAACCTGAGTGAAATAACTCAGAAACAGAAAACCAAATACTTCATATTTTCACTTCTAAATGTGAGCTAAATTATGGATACAGATTGACATCAATATAAATATAATAGACACTGGAGACTCCAACAGGTGAGAAGGTAGAAGAGAGGGTGAGGCTTGAAATATTACCCGCTGAGTACAATGTTCACTGTTTGGGTGATGGGTATACTAGAAACTCCAGCTTCAATATTACATGATATACTAATGTAACAACCCTTCATATATACCCCCCGAATCTGTAATTTTCTTAAAAAATTGCAGAAGTAAAAAGAAAAAAGGAAAGTACTCTAGGTAGGATTAATGTCTTCAGAGTAATACAAAATATTTTAAGAAGATACTAAGAGACTGGTTCTCTAAGAGCAAGGAATTTACTAGGAAATTTGGCAGAGTGAGACCAGATTTTGGATTAACTCAAAAATATTCAAATTAGTTTAAATCTGAAGTGGGAAATAGGATCTCATTTCTCAAGTGTGTTTTGTTTTGCTTTGGATTTGCTTTATCTGAACCTCTGGTAATTTTTTTATGAGAGAGGGGTTTCATGACCAAATAATCAGTTTTTGAAATGTTGACTACTATATTCAAAGATTCAAGCTATAATAACTATGTATTTAAGTATACAAAAAACAAATATATTTAAACTAATGTACTTGTGTTTACTCTAGACAATTAATAAGCTAAAGATTTCACATGCATTAACTATTTCCTTTATAGCCAGAGTTAACGTGAAATAGGTAAATAATTATTATATCTATTTTATTTTTTTGGTTTAAAATTTTATTATTTTATTTTTTAAATTATATTTTAAGTTCTAGGGTACATGTGCACAATGTGCAGGTTTGTTACATATGTATACATGTGCCATGTTCATTTGCTTCACCCATTAACTCGTCGTTTACATTAGGTATATCTCATAATGCTATCCCTCCCCCCATTCCTCCACCCCACAACAGGCCTCACTGTGTGATGTTCCCTGCCCTGCATCCAAGTGTTCTCACCGTTATTATATCTATTTTATAAATGTCGAGAACAAAATATGGATCAAAATAATTTCCTCTAATTCAAAAACAGAGGAAATAATAGATACAAGATTGACAGTCTCTTATTCAGAATATGTTACTTATTTCTAATTAGTATTACTCTCGTGGAGATTTGTATCTCTGTATTTATTGAGCATGAACTTTTTAGTAGGCATAGGGTAAAATGACAAATTATTGAATATTTTTCCTCTGAGTTTGCTCATGTGACAAATATTCTTTCTATCCTCACTCTTTGAAAAAATATTTTACTGTAGTAAAACTGTGTAAAGAGGAAGTATGTCAAGAAGAAGAAATAAATTATTGACAGGGAATAGATTAAAATGGTTATTATTCAAAGATGCTATAATTAAGAATGAAGAAATTCAAATGAATCTAAAATATATTACAACTAATAAAGATGAAAAATGGGTGAATCAAACAAAATTGAAAACTTAGAAGTAGATCATATATATAAAATCACCTTATTTATGATAAAAGTGCCATTAATATCTGGGAAGTAAGGATACTCCTTCAAAAATTATTTGGTGTCATTTTGATATTCATATGAAAAAAGAGTATGGGAACCCATAGAACTATTTTCAAGTCAATCGTAGATGGATTGCAAATCTGAACATGAATGTTAAGAGAATAAATATAGGAGAAAAAATATTTCTAAGAATATTTCTAAGAATACTTTAGTTACCTTGAAATGAGCAAAACTTTTGCTATGAAGGAAACAAATAAAATGTTATCAAAGTCTGCATTAAGATTTAGAACATCTGTTCATCCAAAGACTATTCAGACAACGAAAAAACAAACAACAGAGTGAAAGGAGGTATTGATAATATGTATATTTGGTACATAGAATACAACTGACTGGTATCCAAAATAAAGAGAAAATTCTTAAAAATCAATAAAAAAGAATAAAGAAATCAATAGAAAAATAAACAAAATAACTTCTAAAAAATTCACCAAAGATGATAACCAATGAAAATTAACATAGTGAAACAATGTTTAACTTCATTCATCATTAGACAAAATGTAAAATAAAACCACAATAAGAACTACGAGACACCTACCAGAATGGCTAAGTGAAAAAGGCAATACTCATTTTGGAGCAGTTCAAACCGTAGTACGTTGCTACTGAGATTGTAAATCATACAAACATTTTGAAAAACTGCTTGGTGGTATCTGCTAAATGTAAATATGTTAGCCTATGAAACACCTATTCTATTCATATGCACATGAATATGTTCATCTTTACCACATTGTATATAGAGTAATCACATATTAATCATCTTTCCAAGGGAATATAAGCTAGAAATAAGCTAAATGTCATTACAGTATTAATAGAATAGATAAATGAATGGTGATATATCTACATAACTAAATATTCTTCAACAATGAGCATTTACAACTACAAATATAGCTGTCACATATATCAACAAACACAATAAGCAAAACACAAAAAAGTATTTATGGCATAATTATTTATTTTTGAACTTTCATTTTAGGTTCAGGGGCACATGTGCAGATTTACTATTCTTCTTGTATAATGTTTAACAGTTGGTCAAATTAATAAATGGTGTTAGAATTTAGGAAGTCATTGTCCTTGGAACGGCAAGCCAGGCAGTGACTGAAATGTGGCAGGAGACGGCTTCTCATGTTGTGGTAAATGTAATTTCTTAATCTGAATTTGGTTATGTGGGTATGTTAATTTTGTGAATATTCAACAAGCTATCCAATTTTTTTATTATTTGACTTATATATGTTTATACGTCAGTATAAATGTTTACATTTAAAAATGCAAGATTCTGCAATGTTCTTCAGGACAGACTCGTTGCATAGTTTACCCATTAAGTTTTATCCTTATTTCATTTTGGCCTGAGGATTTCTTTCATATTGCCCAATTTTTGATCCTATAAGAATAAATCGCATATATATATATATATATATATGCACATTTGCAAGTACCTATAGTTCATTATTCATTACTGTGAGTACTAAGCCATAATATTATTTCATATATTATTGCTGGGGACTACATCACAACTTATTAATCCATTTATTGCTTGATAGACATATGAGTTCTTTACAAATTGAATATTATGAGTAAAGCTGCAATAAATATTCGTGAACAGTCTTTATGGATATATATTTCATTTATCAGGCAAATACCTGGATGTAAAATTGCAGTACAGGCATGATGGGAGATGTTTAACATCCAGTTTTCTGGATGGCAAGAGGAAGAGAAAACTTTGATTGTCGGGGTTGCCGGTTGCCATAGTGTAAATATTTTAACCATGACTGATATCAGTCTACAAACGTTACATCCCTGAGGACAGAATTGAGAAGATGTGTATAAAAATCTCTCATAAGGCCAGCATGAGTGAGCTCTAGAACTCACTTCATGAAACTGCTGATTTCAAGGGTAAAAAGGGTAAAGTCTCTGTCTTTAAGAAACTTCAAAACTGCTAAAATAGTTGTCCATTTTGACATATTCACAAGAAGTACATGAGATTTCTACTAATAGTTAGTGGGGTCAGACATTAAAAATTTTAGCCAGTATAGCATGTAGTGTTATCTCCTATTTTCCTGATGGCTACTGATGGTGAACACCTTTTAATTAGCCTATTAATCATTTATATGTCATCTTTAGTTAATTGTATTTTAGTTAATTGTATACTCATATTTTTGCTTATTTTAAAGTTTAGATTGCTTGTATTTTACATCGTTACAAGAATTCTTTTTAAACAGTCCTAAACCCTTATTTTCAGCAAGAAACCAGCTCCAATTAATACATAGCCTTAAGCAGAGAATCTCAGGTGATCCCAGTCTTGATTGACTGACTTGATAGAATTCTGCACACATGTGAATGAAATATAAATCTTGTTTTATCATTGCAATACTTGAAGTTCTTTATTTCACCAATTATTTTCACACTAATAAATTATTAATACAGGATTTGGCACTTAGAAATGAGATACTTAAATAATGAAAAAATACTGTTTTAGGTTTGCAATTAGATGGGCATTTACAAGGAAACTGTTATAAGAGATTGAAAAATTAATTACTCATATTACATAGTGGTGAAACAACTGGTAAAAATATTACCCGTGACAATTTAGAAAGAATAAAAATACATTTAATAAACTTGTGCTAATGGACAAGTAAGTTTTGAAGCAAAATATCATTGGGAGTTGACTTTTATCAAATTGTGTAAGGTGTTAAAAGGAAATGATGGGCCCTCAGAAGTGACCAGTTTGCAAATATAATTGTAAAATAGAATGTTAAATAAGTCTCAAAATTTCAGTGTTAAAAAGTGAATATGCTTCTCACTAAATCAAACTTGCCTGAAAACACAGCTTTAAGACAAAGAGAACCCTAGAATATTGCCGTTAAGAAAAAACCTCATGATAAAAACGGAAGTTGAGAGAGTGCTGTAACCTCATTATTCAGAGCTCTGAAAGAATTATTTTGCTACTAAGTTATTTAAGCTCTTCAGAGAGATTCCAAATAGGGAATTGAGAGTCTATGTGTCCTACAATCATCCCTCAGTATCCATGGGAGATTGGTTCTAGGACCAGGATATAAAAACCCATGGATGCTCGAATCCTTTATATAAAATGTGTTACTACGTTATTTGTTATATACAACAATAAGGCTACAAAATAAATTAAAAGCATGGAAGTAAGACAAAAGAATACAATTTCTCCTTTATTTGCAGATTATTGGAGTAAGTCATTAAAAATCCCAAAGAACGTAAAAACAGTGCTAGAAAAAATAATTATATTAATGGAAAAAATTAATCTTAAAATTCCAGGCATTACAAAAAGCAACTTGAATTATCAACTTATGTAAGAGCTGAAATAATAAACCTGCTAGAAGAAGACATAAGAGGAAATTCTTGTAAACTTGGAATATGCAAATTTTTTAAGGAAAGAAAGAGCACATCTATTAAGGTGGATAAATTGAACTTTAACCAAATTACAATTTTTGCTTTTCAGAAGAACAGTAGTAAATTGTAAAAACAACAACATGTATTTATAAAATATTCATAATGCATGTATCATACAAGGGACTTATACTTACAATAAAAAAACTGAAACTCAAAAGTCAAACTCAAAAATCACAAGACAAAAATTTAGGAAATAGTTAAACATTTTACAAAAGAAGTTACACAAAATGTAATAAGCATATAAAAATCAGAAAAAAAATGCATATTAGAACTTTATTTAGCAACCACTACAGAAACTTTAGAATGACTAAAATTTAAACATCTGATCTGTATGTAGAGTAGCTGGAATTCTTGTTATTTCTTAATAAGAATGCACAATGGAGAACCAGTTGTGAAAAGATTAGACAATTTCTTGTAAAGTTTAATAAACATCGAACCCTAGACATTTATAAAATGAGATGAAATTATAACTCCATGGGAATATTTGTTCAGAAATATTCATAAGAGTTTTATTTATAATTGCTAAAAATTAGAAATAATCCAAATGGCTTTCAGCTGTTGAATGGATAAACAAGTTTGAGATCAGCCTGACCAACATGGTGAAATCCCGTCTCTTCTTAAAATACAAAATTAGCCAGGCATGGTGGCACAGGCCTGTAATCCCAGCTACTTTGGAGGCTGAGGCAGGAGAAGCGCTTGAACCCAGAAGGTGGAGGTTGCAGCGAGCTGAGATTGCACAATTTTACTCTAGCCTAGACAACAAGAATGAAACGCTATCTCAAAAAAAAAAAAAAAGGAAAAAATCTCCAATTTTTTTAGAATGATTTTCAACATATTAAATACAGAAGTATCTATACAATATTAAAATTAAACCTTAATTTAACAAGGTCAGCAAATTCTGAAATTAATTTATTTCCATGTTTGTATAAGAAAAGCTAAAATTAAAATACTATATATAATTATCTTTAAAGCATTGCATTCCTCTAAATTTTTCAAAAATGTGTAAGATATTTACACTAAAAAAAATCACAAAGTACTATTGAGAAAAATTAGAGACCTAAATAAATGGGAGAATAAACCATGTTTATAAATTAGAAGATTTGGTAAAATAATGGTAATAACTCTCTCATAATTGTTCTTCAGCTCCAGTGCAATTTCAATGCCGATCTCAGCAAGTTTTTTCACAGATATTGTAAAACTACTTTTAAATGAATATGCATTGCAAAAGGCAAAAGTTGGCAGGATGGCCTTGAGGAAGGATGTCAAAGTTGGAGTACTTATACTAGCAAATATCAAAACTTATTAAAAAAAAAGAAAAAAAGCTGTACTATGGCATAAAGGACGGCATATTGTAGAACCAGTGGTTTCATTCATCCAAAAAGCCAAAAAATGCATCATAAAATGGTAAAAATCACTTGTCTTCAGAAAAATGTAAAACCATTATGAAGTACTGTCTCACACCAGTCAGAATGATTATTTTTAAAAAGTTGGCCTGGCGCGGTGACTCATGACTGTAATCCCAAAACTTTGGGAGGCCAAGGTGGGGAGATTACCTGAGGTCAGGAGTTCAAGACCAGCCTGACCAACATGGTGAAACCCTGTCTCTACTGAAAATACAAAAATTAGTCGGGCATGGTGGCGAGCACCTGTATTCCCAGGTACTTTTGAGGCTGAGACAGGAGAATCACTTGAACCCAGGAGGCAGAGTTTGCAGTGAGCCAAGATCGTACCATTGCACTCCAGCCTGGGTGACAGAGCAAGACTCCATCTAAAAACAAAAAACAAAAAAGTTAGCCAGACATGGTAGCCCATGCCTATAATACCAGCTATTTGGGAGGCTGAGGGGGAGAATCGATTGAACCTGGGAGGTGGAGGTTGCAGTGAGACTTGATCCTTGATCGCACCACTGCACTCCAGCTTGGGCAAGAGAGCAAGACTCTGTTTCAAAAAACAAAACAAACAAACAAAATGTCAAAAACAGCAGATGTTAAGAAGGATACAGAAAAAAGGTAACATTTGTACACGTTTGGTGGAAATGTAAATTAGGACAACTTTTATGGAAAACAGGATGCAGATTTCTCAAAGAACTAAAAATAGAACTACCATTCAACTTCGTAATTCCACTAGAAGGTATTTCCAAAGAAAAATAAATCAGTATATTAAAAAGACACCTGAACTCATATGTTTATTGCAGCACTATTCACAACAGCAAAGTCAAAGAAACAACCAAGTTCTATAAACAGATGATTGGATTAACAAAATGTGGTATGTATACACTGTGGAATACTATGCAATTATAAAAAAGAATGGGATTGTCTTTGTAACAATATAGATGAAGCTAGATGTTGTTATCTTAAGTGAAATAAGTCAGAAGCAGAAAACCAAATACCTCATGTTCTCACTTATGTCAGAGCTAAACAGTGAGTCCACATGGACATCAACATGGAAATAAGAGACACTGGGGACTCAAAAGGGAAGAAGTTTGGAAAGGGTGAGGGTTGAAAAAGTACCTTTTGGGTACAATGTTTATTCAAATGATGGGTACACTAGAAGCCCAAATCCCACCACTACACAGTATATCCATGTGACAAACTTGGCACATGTCCCCCGAATATGAACAAATAAAAATATATTAAAAAATGAAAAAAGGAAAACATAAAATGGCGTATTTGAAAACAAAGATAAAGACCTGCTGAAAAATACTTGCTTCTTGGATACCTACAGCTGCACTTTAAATGAGACATTGCCCTATGATGGATTCATTTATTGGATATGTAGTTTCATTCAATGTTATTGTAGAAAGGTATTTTCAACTAATATTTACCATGTGTATTCAAATTAGTTGAAGAATTCTATCATTTCACAATATAATAAGCCTAAGCAATCCAGTAGTTAATAATGAAACATCTTTTAGAGAGGAATTGGGCAAATAAGGTATAATATTACACAGAATTAAATTCTTTATTTCAATGTCTTGCCTTGAAAAAGTATATTGCCAAACTCACATGTATTATGTGAATAAAAATATTCACATAGTTTTTATCACATATGGTAAATATATATCCAAATACCCTTTAATAATTTACACAATCATTTTTAATTAATATTCTGTAAGCTTCTATATATGCCATCATTGAAGGATTTTAATTGCCTGAGTTGTCAGAAGGTAGAGAGGTTATATACAGTTCTTCAGAAAAGCACAGATATGTATGAGGACTCTCAAAGTCCTCTGTCAACCCTATGAATCTGTAATGTGATGCTTTATTTTGAAAAATATTGGTGACAAATTATTCCCAACAAACCACTTTGCATAAATACAAGTGTTGACTCTTAAGTAGCAAAACCAATTACATTTGTCACTTGTATATTATTCCAAATGTCAGTTCTTATTTCGTAAAAATATCCTAGCATTCTAACTATGTAACTACATAGTTGCTGCTGAATTAACAAAGAATTAAATTTATTTTTAAAAGATCAGATATTTAAATTTCAAAAATATATATGCATATATTTATCTACGTTAGTGTGTGTGCATGTGTGTATGTCAGAAGTAAGATAATCTGTAAGTCATAATTGAGTGATAGAGGATAGACTATCTACCAATTATTTCTCATTTTTTTTGTCTGAAATATTATCTGTTAACAACCAAATAGATAAATGGACATAAGTACCGAAAACTAATTTAAAATAGTGGTTTGGATTACCCTTCCTGTGTAATTCACCACCCCAATGCTCAATGGCTTAAAACAACCATTTTGTTTACTAGCTCATTATTAAAGAAATGTGTCAGGGTTCCATGGAGCTACCTTGTCACTGCTTTACTTTTCCTTATCAAGTGTGGCTCAACTGAAGCTGTAGGATCCACTTTCGAAGTGAGTTCACTCATACAGTTGACAAGTTGTTTCTGGCTGATGAGTGGGACCTAACCTTAGGCTTGTTCTGAGCTTCTTTTGCACAAGGACTATCTGTGTGGGTAATTTAAGATTCTCACAGCATAAATGTCTCTGGGTAACTAAACTTACATTAAGTGGTTGCCCACAGAAAGCAAAAGCAAGCTGCTGGACTAAGTAATTCTAAGTAAGTCTTAAGACTTACTTTAGAAACTTGTACAATATTGTTTGTGCTATTTGCTGTTGGTTAAAGAAGTCACTTATTCAGGGGATGGTTTAAACTATTGTTTGAAGATGAGGAAGCATGTTTCCTTAGGGGCCAACAAAACAAGTTTATTTCAGGCTGAGACACAACCCCTAATGATTCACGTTTTTCTTACCTTCTTTCCAATATCCTCAAAGTACCATTTCATTATGGCATCAGCTCCAGCTTGAGGCTGTGATATCATCTAAATCAAGTACAGGTATCAAAGAAAGTTCCTCAAGTACAGATTATTTTGACTTAATGGACAGTGAACTTAGGAGAAAATTAATCTGCCTTCCAGAAATACAAAATAAAATGTTGACCCAGTGACAAGGACAAAAATATGTATTTCCATTCAAAATGGCAGACAACAGGGCGCCTGTATCTATCGCCAGGGAATTGTTTGTCAAGATGACCAGCTTGACCTCTGAGTAATCCTTCATTTTCAGAAAGAAATGATCCATGTTTCCAGATGAATAGCTTTCTTAACTTGCTTTTTTACCTACAAAAGTACTGAAGAAAAATATGGGTGATAGTGGGAGAAAGTTGGCATAAATATTCATTCCATCAAATTCATGACTACATCGATACGTATTCATTCCATCAATTTCAAATAGAGAGTTGAATTTTCAAATAAAATATTATGAAGAAAAATATAAACAGCAAGAGAAAATAAATGTGGAAATTGTTAAAACAAGATAAAAAGATAAGTTATATTTAGCAAAAATAAATTCATTTTACAAATCAAATTATAAACCTAAAATAACGTTCTTGTAAGCAGAGACTCTTATTATTGCACTTCATCAAGTACTGAAGATGTCCCAGTGATTTGAGTTGGATAGAATTAAGAGGAAATTAGTCAAGGTAAAATAAATTTAACAAAAGACAAAATAGTTCCCTTTATTTAGAAATGTGGTAAGAATTTTTCAGTTTTGCTTTTATTTTTCTCATCAATGATACCAAAATGAAGTGCTGATATATTCTCTAGCTACTAGAAAAATTTGAAGTGTTGACGTGCTTGCTTTTGACCGCTTCTAAAACACAATCAAAATGAAAATCTGCCTTTACAAACCTGATTTTTAAATTATTCAATAGATCTTTAAAATAGTATAATTTGCAGGGTTTTTTTTTAACTTTTATTTGATGTTGTGGGATATATGTGCAGGTTTGTTACATAGGTAAATTTGTGTCAGAGGAGTTTGTTGTACAGATTATTAATATTTCATCACTCAGGTATTAAGTCTAGTACCTATTAGTTATTTTTTTTCTGATCCTCTCTTTCCTCCAACCCTCTACTCTCTGATAGGCCCCAGTGTGTGTTGTTCCTCTCTATGTCTCCAAATATTCTCATCTTTTATCTCCCACTTGTAAGTAAGGATGTACAGTATTTGGTTTTCTGTCCCTGTGTTAGTTTGCTAAGAATAATGGCCTTCAGTTCCATCCATGCCCTGCAAAGGACTTGACAGCATTCTTTTTTAATAATTGAATAGTGTTCCACAGTGTATACGTTCCACATTTTATTTATCCAGTCTATCATTGATTGGAATTTAGGTAGATTCCATGTCTTTGCTAGTGTGAATAGTGTTGCAATGAATATATGTGTGCATGTGTCTTTATAATATAATAATTTATATTATTTTGGGTATCTACCCAGTAATGGGATAACTACACATCTGACAGAGATGTAATATCCACAATCTAAAAGGAACTTAAACAAATTTACAGAAAAAATCAACCCCATTAAAAAGTGAGAAAACACATGAGCAGACACTTCTCAAAAGAAGACATACATGTGGCCCACAATCCTATGAAAGAAAGCTCAACATGATTGATCATTAGAGAAATGAAAATCAAAACCCAAATGAGATACAATCTAACACCAGTCAGAATGGCTATTATTAAAAGCAAAAAATAACAGATTCTGGTGAAGTTGTGGAGAAAAAGGGACTCACACACTGTTGGTGGGAGTGTAAGTTACTTCAACCATTTTGGAAGACAGTGTGGTGATTCCTCAAAAACCTAAAGACAGAATTTGCAATTTTAACATAAATTTGCTCACATAAATATTTTTAATACTGATATTTATATGTGTATATCAGCTAGATATAGCCCTCCCAATAATCAATTTTTTACATTCAAAAGAAAGATCACTTCCAGGCCAATCTTTACTAGCCATAATACTATTAAGATAAATAGGTAACCAGAGTTTCCTGTTCATTGATTTTGGGAAGCCAATGTATTAATTCAGGAAAATGAATTTCAACAGTTTTAGTTCATTTTTTCTACTAATGATATATAATGTATTTCAATTTCACATTTTAATTAAAACCAATGATAATAATTAAACACATATTTTATTTAGTCAATAATAATTACTATTTCTAATATAATTACATTCTGCACTCTGTATAATAAAATTACATTTATTCTTCGCTGTGTGTAGTTTTTCCCTCAGTCTAGTGGAAATGGCCACTTTATAAACACAAAGGGGAATTATTTATTTAAAGTCACAATATTATTATCTCTAAAAACTCTACCTGACCCAATTGAATTCAGTAATATCTACATCATCATCTCCAATTTGAAGGAATATATTTCCTTACCAAGTGAAGAAAAAAAGATGTCTTTAGTAGTACACTGTTCTTAAATACAAGATGGAGAAGACTTGGTGTTTTTTTTCTCCTATAGCCAGTAAGATGAAAAAACTGCTCATAAATGTCTCTTAAGATTTCTCTTTCACTAGTTATTCCAAATATTCAGAGTTTATATGAAGACATTTAATTAAATATTACTGTCTAGATGCTTTTTTGTATCTCTACATGTGAATAGCTGATCAATTGTTTTTAAACCAAGGTCTCTGACTCAAATATAAAAGTAGGTACATTGGTTAGGTTAGTGTGACTGTGTTTATCATTTCACAATGTACACGTATATCAAACCGTCATTCTGGAAATCTTATATATGATATAATTTGTCTGTAATACTTCAATAAAGCTGGAAAATGAAGAGTGTTGAAGTTACTATAAGGGTTACAGGAAATGTCATCCCTTGAAAAGGCTTACACACTCTGGCAACAAATATATACGATTAATGAGTTAAACTAAGAAATAAGTGCAATAGAAAACAGAGCATAAAGTGCAAAATCACAATATAATATGAAACTTTAAAACATTAATATATCTGTGTAGTATGGGGAAAAATAAAATATTAAAAATATAAAACTTTAAGTAACTTCAAATTTAATATGAAATGATTTATATATCTTAATGAAGATTAAGTCATCCGGGAATTGAAAGGATTTGGTCAGGGAAAAAAGCATAGAAAAGGCAAGTGTGCAGAGACAAATAATAGCATTTTCTTCCTGTACTGTGCAGAGGAGGGTCTGTGCACTTGCAAAAAGCAAGACTCAAAGACTGGGCACATTTAGTTGTTATACTTGGGGTTATTCCACACTGAAATTATCTCATCTCATTAACTCCTTTTGCTCTGCTTCTGTGCTCACCAAATGTGTCAGTTTCAAGTAAAAATAGTTTAATTCAATTGTTTTTTGCTAAAAATAAAGAAGAAGGAGGAGAAGAAAACAATGTCTTAGAGAACAGAGCTGAATTTTGGGTTTCAGGAAAAGCTAGATCCAGTTGACTGTTCTCCAGTCACCTCCATTTAGCCAGCCTCTTACTGTGTGGCTATAAGAACATTGGCTTATATTCTGTCATATAAACAATAAATGGAATGACCAAGGTCATCTCATTTTCCAATGTTTCCACGAGAAATTTCAGGGTTTCATCTCATTTGCCTAGGTTGAATCATATGCCCATTCTGGAAACTACAGCTAGGGTTGGGAATAGGCAAAAAGAGTAAGATGCACAACTAATACAATACAACATAATCTTCATGAAATCAGTGGTCATATCTTTTTACAGCACTGTACCCCAAACATCTTAAAACACTGCTTTTCACATTGTAGGCATTCCATAAATATTTCTGTAAGGGATAAAATTTAAAATATTACTGCCCAAGCCTAGGTAAAGGATTCACTCTTGGATGTGGGGAATTTGATTGCTCATTCTTACAATAATAGATAAAGAAATGGTGGGATGTTCTTAAGGACTCAAAATATTGTCATGAAAAGTAAAAAGTGTGCAAGGACTGAAATGAAACAACAAATACTCATTAAACTAGAATATAGATTGTCCTATGCAGAGAGAATGGCTTGATCACTCATTGGGAAGAGAACACACCCATTGCTTATATTAAAAATTGTCTTTTACTAAAAAGCAAACATAGGCATTCCATTTTCTTCTTTTATGTTACATTATTATTTTTGAGATTAATTTATCTTGAATCAGTTTCTAGTAACTTTATACCATTGAATATATTAATGATAATCAGGTTTCATTTAATAGAGTTGAAACTCTGACAGTGAGCTACATACAGTAAGTAAGCCAAGGACCTGCTACAGTGATTAGGTAAGGACCAAAGTCACTAAATACTTTACAATTCAACGTAAATAATGAAATATAAGAAATCCAAAAGCAGTTAAGTTCAAAATGAGTTATCAAGAATTTTAGTGAATTTTAAAATTTCTTTGTATTTATCAATGCTGGCTATAAAACGGTCTTTGAGTCCAAATTCTCCCTTTGTTAAGTGCTCAGAAAGATTCTCTCAAGATAGGAAGAGAAACTCAGAAAAAAATAACTTTCAAATAAATATTTAGGCACACACATGTGTATATAACTTTATGGAGAACATAGTTGCCCAGTTGGGTAGAAAAATTATGGATATTTATAAAGTCTGTATCAGAGGTTCATGATATTTATAAAGTTTGACAGTATTGTCAGTTTTAATATATATTCAGGGAAAATTACAAAAAATGTAGCATATAGTTCCAGGTCTGACACTAGCCCTATGACCTTGGAATCATTTAGCCTCTCTTTCTTCCATTTTCCCTATGCTGTCAAGCACAAATGAATTGTTACTCATCATCTTTTATTTTCAAAATATGAAAGAATATAACTAAAATGACATTTATGAATTGTAGAAATATTTGCAACATCAGCACAAATTTTTGTTGCAATAGGTAAAAAATTTTAAGTCATGTCTATCAAGGAGATGTCTACAAGTATATACATTTTTATCTTTTAAATTCTAATAAAACATTTGCAGTTATGTCATTTAGGAATTGAAATTTCTGACCCTCTACTGTCAGCTTTAATCCATGTAAATGAAAATTTACCTAGGCACAAGAATGACTTATACTAAAAACTGGATATCTTACAAAGAAAATATGTACTCTATCTTTGATTATGGTACTTTAAGAAAACTAAATTAAGGCACAAATAAATCTTATTTTTCAAATATATAATTACCAATTATTTTGGAAGAAAAATGAACTAAAATGAAAATCGAATGACACAATCCCAACATAGGTTTACACTTTATTTTAAATAACATAAGACTTTTTAAAATTACCTGTAAAAGTTAGATATTTTCAAATGGTGCTGGGAAAATTGGCTAGCCATAAGTAGAAAGCTGAAACTGGATCCTTTCCTTACTCCTTATACGAAGATTAATTCAAAATGGATTAAAGACTTAAATGTTAGACCTAATACCATAAAAACCCTAGAAGAAAATCTGGGTAGTACCATTCAGGACATAGGCATGGGCAAGGACTTCATGTCTAAAACACCAAAAGCAACGGCAGCAAAAGCCAAAATTGACAAGTGGGATCTAATTAAACTAAAGAGCTTCTGCACAGCAAAAGAAAATACCATCAGAGTGAACAGGCGACCTACAGAATGGGAGAAAATTTTTGCAATCTACTCATCTGACAAAGGGCTAATATCCAGAATCTACAAAGAACTCCAACAAATATACAAGAAAAAAACAAACAACCCCATCAAAAAGTGGGGAAAGGATATGAACAGACATTTCTCAAAGGAAGACATTCATGCAGCCAACAGACACATGAAAAAATGCTCATCATCACTCGCCATCAGAGAAATGCAAATCAAAACCACAATGAGATACCATCTCACACCTGTTAGAATGGCCATCATTAAAAAGTCAGGAAACAACAGGTGCTGGAGAGGATGCGGAGAAATAGGAACACTTTTACACTGTTGGTGGGATTGTAAACTAGTTCAACCATTATGGAAAACAGTATGGCGATTCCTCAAGGATCTAGAACTAGATATACCATATGACCCAGCCATCCCACTACTGGGTATATACCCAAAGGATTATAAATTATTCTACTACAAAGACACATGCACATGTATGTTTATTGCAGCACTATTCACAATAGCAGAGACTTGGAATCAACCCAAATGTCCATCTGTGACAGACTGCATTAAGAAAATGTGGCACATATACACCATGGAATACTATGCAGCCATAAAAAAGGATGAGTTTGCGTCCTTTGTAGGGACATGGATGCAGCTGGAAACCATCATTCTTAGCAAACTATCACAAGAACAGAAAACCAAACACCGCATGTTCTCACTCATAGGTGGGAACTGAACAATGAGATCACTTGGACTTGGGAAGGGGAACATCACACACTGGGGCCTATCATGGGGAGGGGGAGGGGGGAGGGATTGCATTGGGGAGTTATACCTGATATAAATGATGAATTGATGGGTGCTGACGAGTTGATGGGTGCAGCACACCAACATGGCACAAGTATACATATGTAACAAACCTGCACGCTATGCACATGTACCCTAGAACTTAAAGTATAATAAAATAAAAATAAAAAAAAATAAATGGAATGTTACTACAAAAAATAAAAAATAAATAAATAAAGTCATCGAAAAAAAAAAAGATAGATATTTTCCCAAGTGTTCTCTAATGTTTCTAGATTCATTAATATCTCTGATACTCTGGTTTTCTGTTTTAGGATCAAATTACTAAAAGGGCAGTCATATTATCCTACATTTACTATAGTATATTTGTATATACATTTCAGTTTTAAAATAATTGTACAATAAGTTCTATGAAGCACTAAGTTTTGAGCCAAAATAATGGCTTCAAACCTTGTCTCATAAACATATATCTGTTGAGTCTTGATTAAAATCCTATAAGTTCGTGAGGCTGTTTTATTGTAATAAATTCAGCATTAAAAACAAAGAAATTATGTCATTTGCAAAAACATAGATGAAACTGGACAACATTTGCCAAGTGAAAAAAGTCAAACAGAAAGACTAATACTGCATGCTCTGACTTACATGTGAAATCTAAAACAATTAAACTCATAGAAGCAGGGAATAGAACAGTGTTGATATGGTTTGGCTCTGTGTCCCCACCCAAATCTCATCTTATAGCTCCCATAATCCCCAGGTGTTGTGGGAGGGACCCGTTGGAAGATGACTGAATCATGGGGGCAGGTCTTTCCTGTGCTGTTCTCATGATAGTGAATGGGTCTCATGAGATCTGATGGTTTTAAAAACAAGAGTGTCCCTGCACAAACTCTCTTTTTTGCCTGCCACCATCCACATAAGATGTGACATTGCTCCTCCTTGCCTTCCGCTATGATTGCGAGGCCTCCCCAGCCAGGTGGAATGTTTCAGTCCAGTTAACCTTCTTTCTTTGGTAAATTGCCCAGTCTCAGGTCTGTCCTTAACAGCAGAGTGAAAAGGGACTAATGTATGAAATTTGTACCAGGAGTGGAGTACTGCTGAAAAGACACCTGAAAAATGTGGAAGCAACTTTGGAACTGAGTTTCAGGCAGAGGTTGGAACAGGTTGGAGGGTTCAGAAGAAGACAGGAAGACGTGGGAAAGTTTGGAACTCCCCAGAGACCTGTTGAATGGCTTTGACCAAAATGCTGAATGAAATCCAGGCTTAGGTGGTCTCAGAACTTTTTGGACACTGGAACAAAGGTGACTCTTGTTATGTTCTAGCAAAGAAACTGGCAGCATTTTGCCCCTGCCCTAGAGATTTCTGGAACTTTGAACTTGAGAGAGATAATTTAGGGTACCTGGTGGAAGAAATTTCTAAGAGGCAAATCATTCAAGAGGTGAGTTGGTTGCTGTTAAATGCATTCAGTTTTAAAAGGGAAACAGAGCATAATTTTTGGAAAATGTACATCCTGACAAGTTGATAAAAAAGTAAATCCCATTTTCTGAGGAGAAATTTAAGCCTATAGAAATTTGCATAAGTAACAAGGAGTCAAATGCTAATCACCAAGGCAATTGGGAAAATGTCTCCAGG
The DNA here is from genome assembly GCF_000951035.1 of Colobus angolensis palliatus. NCBI lineage: Eukaryota > Metazoa > Chordata > Mammalia > Primates > Cercopithecidae > Colobus > Colobus angolensis. Next base: position 19,993,834 of record NW_012115488.1, on the reverse strand, counting down.
GCATGTCAGAGACCTTTGAGGCAGCCCATCAAAGGCCTGGAGGTTTAGGATGAAAAATCGTGGGCCAGACCCAGGATCCCTGTACTGTGTTCAGCCTAGGGACTTGGTGCCCCCCATCCTAGCTGTTCCAGCTGGGACTAAAAGGGGCCAATGCAGAGCTTGAGCCATGGCTTCAGTGGGTGCAGCCTCAAGCCTTGGCAGCTTCCATGTGGTGTTGAGCCTGTGAGTGCACAGATGTTAAGAATTGAGGTTTGGGAACCTCTGCCCAGATTTCAGAAGATGTATGCAAACACCTGGATGCCCAGGCAAAAGTTTGCTTCAGGGGTGGAGCTCTCATGGAAAACCTCTGCTAGGACAGTGCAGAAGGGAAATGTGGGGTAGAGTTCCCACTGGTGTACCACCTAGTGGAGCTGTGAGAAGAGATCCACTGTCCTCCAGACCCCAGAATGGTAGATCCACCAAGAGGTTGCACCATGTGCGTGGAAAAGCCACAGACATTCAACATCAGCTGGCGAAAACAGCTGGGAAGGAGGTTATACTCTGCAAAGTCCCAGGGATGAATCTGCCCAAGACCATGGGTACTCACCTCCTACATTAGATTTGACTGCCCTGCTAGATTAGGCCTTGCATGGGGCCTGTAGCCCCTTTGTTTTGGCCAATTTCTCCCATTTGGAATGGTTGTATTTACCCAATGCCCATATTCCCCATTGTATATAGGAAATAACTAACTTGGTTTTGAATTCCTAGGCTCATAGGCTGAAGGGACTTGGCTCATCTCAGAAAACACACTGGACTGTGGACTTTTGAGGAAATGCTGAAATGAGTTGAGACTTTGGGGGACTGTTGGGAAGGCATGATTGGTTTTGAAATGTGAAGATCTGAGATTTGGGAGGGGCCAGGTGCAGAATGATATGGTTTGGCTCTGTGTCCCCACCCAAATCTCATCTTGTAGCTCCTATTATTCCCACATGTTATAGGTGGGACCTAGTAAGAGATGATTGAATAATGGGGCAGGTCTTTGCAATGCTGTTCTCATGATAGTTAATGGGTCTCATGAGATCTAATGGTTTAATCTGATGTCTCACGAGATCTGATGGTTTGTGTATTGGAGGCACCCCTGCACAAGCTTTCTATTTTTGCCTGCTGTCATCGATGTAAGATATGACTTGTTCCTTCTTGCCTTCTGCCACGATTGTGAGGTCTCCTCAGCCATGTGGAAATGTAAGTCCATTAAATTTCTTTCTTTGGTAAATTTCCCAGTCTTGGGTATGTCCTTATCAGCAATGTGAAAAACAGGTGTTTATCAGAGAGACTGGGGCATGGGGAGAATGAGGAGACAGTCAAATGGTAGAAGTCTTACTTAGGAAAAATACATTTGATTTATTTTCCTCTTGTTGAAATCAGTTACACAACATGAAGAACAAAGGTAATAACTGAATACTGTACACTTAAATTTCACTGAAAGTGTGAATTTCAAAAGTTCTTATAAAATTGTTAAATATTTGAGGTGATGAATATGTTAATTCACTTGATTTAACCATTCAACATTGTATTCAAATGTTATGACACTATTTTGTATCCCCAATAACATATGCATGTATAATTTATCAATTAAAAAAGTTTAGAATTGTATTATCAGAATGAGTTGAAACTCCTTTGTTTCATTACAGAATTATCTTTGCTAATTTTCTTAAGACACTTCATTCTTCCACATAACTCAACAGGAGACATTTGTTTTGCTAGATACCTGTCATTTTTCTAACATGCCTCCCTTAATGCATGTATTTTTGCAGAAATATGTTTTCCTACAAAAACAATTGTCACCCATCAATTGGTTCTTTCACATCGTAGTTCACACAATTCCAGTTTAGATCAGAGGTTCATGTTTTTATTTCATTTTGTTCACATTACCCATTCGACACATTACTTATTTTAATTATAGTGATCCATCTTCCTGGTTTTATGTTTTTAAAAGGTGTTCATAAAATTTTCTCCTGTTACAAACTTTGAAATGCATTTTGTGATTTATTGTTTTCACAGATGGTTAAAAAATTTCCTCCTCCTACCCTTTATTATGTGACTTTGCTACCCTTCCATTAGGAAATGGAGTCTACTTAACTCTTCCTTGAATCTGGATTGATTTTCTGTCTGCTTTGACCCAGTTGAATGTGGCAGAAGTAAAGTCATATCTTTTGGGCCCTGGCCTTATGATGACTTGTATGTGGTCTCTTGGAGGGATGCACTGAGAGTGTTGTGTAAGGTAACTTGCTGATCCACTGGATCTTTACAAGCCACAAGAAGATGAACCAATCCTTACTAGTTTATAACTCTGCAACAATTGTCAGACAAGTGAGTCTCTTAACTCATCCTCTGATAAATGCAGGCAAAACAGGAGAGGAATCATCCAACTAACTCACAAAATCATGATAAATAATAGATTATTGTTATTTTAAGCCACTAATTTTAGAATGGTTTATTTTGCAGCTTATGATATTTAAAACAGAAATACTGAATAAAAATATCACCATATCACACCAACCCAAAGAGACAATGACATTTGTGAGTATAATGAACTTACAAAGGCATTTACATATAAACATATATTCAGGTGTTAAGGGATTAAGAATTTTAGGTAAATAACAAATTTTTTAAAGTTTCATTTTATTAATACATTTTAAATTTAATTTTTTAGTTTGACTCATAAAAAATTTAAAAAATTAGGTAATCAGATATATTATACATTATCTGAAAACTTTCATAAATTGACTTTTTTACTAAAGCATACCCTACTTACAGAAAACTGTACAGCTCAAGGACTTAATGTATTCTATAGGTACATTTAATGATGCCAATTAATCTTTCATTCCCAAGAGAGCCTAAGATCAGTATAGACTTTATTTATCCTCAGTCTTTTCATGCAAATACAAATGATGTTGGTTTAATTCATTAAATATACTATAGTCAGTTCTCCTATAACTCTAGATATGTAGTCTTAAAAATTAGTAGCTGTGAAAAAATGAATAAGGAAATATTCTGGGTTTATGGAAAAAATAGAACTTGTGATAAAAAAATGATAGTATGGTTTTGTATATGTTAAGAAGTTAAGAACTGCATAAATACTATAATAAATATATAAATTTTCCTTGAAAATTATCTGAAGTTCGGTTGTCTGAAATTAATAACATAAGATGTGAATGGATGTGGCTCATAACCCATGTAGTGAATTGAGGTAGCTTGTACTTGTGTGTGTTTGTGTATTGCTATGCCATTGGGTTCAGCTTGGTAAAGTTTTCAGTGATTACTTTGGGTTTCTCATGAATGAAATCACATAGAAGCAAATGTAAAATCTGTTATGCTTAAATTGTTCCTATTTATCAATTGCATTGCAACAAATTTTATTTTCAAAACAAGCATTATGATACAACTGATTGTGCCTTAAAATATTTACTTTTGAAACACTTCATTAATTATTTTATTAAGTTTAGACAAAAACCGCATTTTGCATTTCTGTTATTTTTACAGTTGATGTTCAGAATCCATACTTCTAGAATAAAAACTGTCTAATGTGAAATCTTCTTTCAAATTAATGGTAAGTTACTAAAAAAGAACTGTTCTTGTATTTTAGATTATTTCAGATCATGTAATTTTAATTTCTCCTCTAAGGAATAAATCTGGGGAATTGGCAAAATGAATGAAGATGCATTTAATAATAGGTTAATTGTTATAATGCATAATCTATTGCCCTCTCATTCCTTGTATAGATAAGAACCTAAGATCTTTCATTAACCTGCTTTAATACATTTACCAAATAGCATTTTTTAGTCACTCTCCCAAGCATCTTAATCCCTAATGGTGTTTTAAACTTAATGCATGAAAAAAAATGCCCAGGTGACTTTTTTTAGCTTTCTAATGGGTGGAGAGAAAAGATTAAAGGAGGTCTTGACCACAAACTGTGTCCATTTTATCATTGTCTACTATTTTTAAAATGATAATAGTAAACTAATTACTTTTATCAATTCATCCTAACATGTAAGTAAACTGTGTCAAATAAAGTAACGGTTTTCTGGAACTCAATTTCTCCTATTCACAACGAAGTTCTTGCCAGAATTTAAAGATATATGATGATAATATACTGTCAACATCCTTCATAATAACTGACTGCAGGGAAAACTGAAGCGTTTTATAATGGTTGCTTTGGAATTTGGATTTGTTCTCATATCTGGCTAAAGATAAGCAAGTAAGACATTAAACATTATTAATATTTTATATATTTTTCAATACTTATGTCATTTCAGGAGCAGGGGCAAACAGAGGCTCTGGCATTTTTATCTTTTTTTTTTCATTTTTATGTAATTATCCGACTTAAGCAGCTGAAACTTTGGTACTTGCCATGTACTCAAAGATTATCAATCCAACCCTCCAAAACAGGGAAATGTTAACTGTATCAAATCCAGTATAACTTTCCTATGTAGGTTAGATGGAATTTCAAATAAATAGCACAAATGTATACTATATTTAGAAAGAAATCCTGAGTCATTCATAATATAATAATTTAATAATGGGAAGATAGCATCTATTGCATATGTGGATTCTATAGGTACTGATAGCTGCCTAACTAAAAGGATTTTCAACTCTATGGTTAGGGGAAATTTGGGACACTCAAATATTGATTCAATAATCAAACTATGTTTCCCAATAATCATTATAAATAACATTTTGAAACAATGTGTTTTATTTGCACATACTTTTTAGTGCAGGGATGTGAAAAACATTCTTTTCCTATACATTCTCATTTTCCATTGTAATGGAGACTAGTGATAAAAATAATATGTAAAAATCCTTAAACTTACCTGTATTAGTCCATTGTCATGCTGCTAATAAAGACATACCTGAGACTGGGTAATTTATAAAGAAAATAGTTTTCATGGACTCAGTTTCACATGACTGGGGAGGCCTCACAATCGTGGCGGAAGATGAAGGAAGAAAAATAGTACATCTTACATGGCAGCAGGCAAGAGAGCTTGTGCAGGGGAACTCCCATTTATAAAACCATCAGCTCTTGTGAGACTTATTCAAGAACAGTATGGAGAACCTACCTCGGGATTCAATTATTTTCATCAGGCCCTGTCCTTACTTGTGGGGATTATTACAATTCAAGGCGAGATTTGGGTGGGGACACAGCCAAACCATATCATTACCTATCCAAAATCTTGTGTTGATCTCATATTTTAAAACTGGTATTACTTGCTCCAGGAGATGAAAAAGGTTTACTGGACAGCAAACAATTAATTATTTTTAATTAAAATGTATTTCCTTTCAAATAAGCAATAGTAAATATAGAAATATACATTATAGCCTTAAAAAAGATACTGAGTATGTCACTGACCTATTAATACATTTAATCAGAGAGACCCTAATTTATGTAAAGTTTACTAAATTATATATTTCATAGTAGCTTACAATATTTGCCTTTCCTCTTTTCATAAGAGATACAAGCATTTAATGTCTTTTTAGATTCCAAAAAAAATTGATGTTTATATTACAAACAAAATTTATATTCTGTAGAGAAAATGAAGAAAATAAGTTTAACACAAAAAAAGAAAGTTTCACAATTCAACACCTACAAGTATCCACGTTACTATTTTTCTTAATTTATTATTTCAATACATGTATAGGTTTGAAAATAATAATCTATTAAATATATGACATGTTACTCTTTGCTTTTTGAGCTTAATATATAATGAATATTTTTAAACATCAATTCAGAATCATAACATTTTCATCTAAATCACACTTCTCTTGACTTTTAGGCTGTTTCTCCTCTAACTGATTTCTATAGGTTGGAGGGTTTTTTTGTTTGTTTTTTGTTTTTTTGGCTTTTTTTTAAAACTTTATTCTGGTTCTCATCTTATGTTTCACTTGCTCTTCAAGATCTCATCCATTCCATAGTTTAGAATACTATTCACAATCTGATCATGCCTCAATTTACATATTTGGAATATAATTTTCTTCTATATTTTGTATTTTATTTATCTGGTCATGCCCTGCATAATAACATAACAATGAACTGCACTACACGATGGTACTCCCACAAGCTTATAAGGTTATCATATCATATTTTTACTGTGCCTTTTCTATCTTTAGAAATGTTTAGATACACAAATACTTACTATTGTGTTACAATTGCCTACAGAATTCAGTACAGTACTATGCTGTACAGGTTTGTAGCCTAGGAACAATAGATCATATCATCTAGCCTAGGTGTGTAGCAGGCAATACTCTCTAGGTTTGAATAAATACACTCTGTGATGTTTAAACAATCATGAAATTGTTTAATGACACATTTCTCAGAATGTTTCCCCATTGTTAAGCAACAGAAGACCCTCTCTCTCTGTTTATGTACATATATGCCATCCCTATTGAAAGTTCTTATGTGTGATTTAAATTTAACTATCTAAAATTAAACTGAAAATTTTCAATTCAGCACCTCTTACATACAGTAAGTCACCACTCCATGTACGTTTTGAATACTATAAATCTGGAAGTCACTGATCATATTACTTCCATTATGCCATAAATATTCAATTTACTACCAGATAATATTATACTACATTCTTATTATATCCTCAATCTTTCTGCCCCCCATTTTGAGTGACCATGCCTTCTCTGCTGGCCTAGTAGATGGTTTCCTAAGTTGTTTCTTTGCTTCCACTGTCCCATTCCAAACTATTTTTCCTTGAAAAGCCAAAGTAATGAATTTAAAAATTAAATTAGTTATTTCTAATTCAGTCTTCTTTCAGATCATTTAATATGCTTTAGTCTTTGTCACCTTTGCACATGCTGATTACTATCAGAGCTGTTCTTTCCTGGAACCCTTCCAAGACTTCTATTGTGCATTTAGATTTCAATTTACCTTTAATTTTCTCAGGGAACCCTTTGCTAATCCCACATTTTTTCTTACACTGGGAGTTTTTCATTTATTGGTATTTATTATACCAAATATAAGTGAGCAAGAATTAGCTCTCATTCGTTCACTTATATCTGGCCCCTAACACAGTATCTAGAACAACAATTCTTTGTTTAATTAATAGTATGAGGTCATTATTTATTGAACGCCTAGAAAAAGACATCTAGGATGATTTCTCACTCATTATGTGATACATAGATGTTTATCAGATAGACTGAATAGACAAATTCATATGTTAAAGCTTTAATACTGCTTTTGTGACTACATTGGAGACAGTGCCTTTAAAAAGGTGATTAACAGGGCAGGCATGGTGGCTCACGCCTGTAATCCCAGCACTTTGGGAGGCCAAGGCGGGTGGATAACCTTAGGTCAGGAGTTCGAGACCAGCCTGACCAACAAGGTGAAATCTCATCCCTACTAAAAGTAGAAAAATTAGCTGGACGTGGTGACAGACACCTGTAGTTCCAGCTACTCGGGAGTCTGAGACAGGAGAATTGCTTGAACCTGGGAGGCGGAGGTTGCAGTGAGACGTGATTGCACCACTGTACTCCAGCCTGGGTGATGGTGTAAGACTCCGTCTCAACAACAACAACAACAACCAAACAACAACAACAACAACAAGGTGATTAATATTAAATAGCATCATAAAGGTGGAAACTTCATCTAATATAAAGATTGTCCTTATCAGACGAGATGAACTTGCTATCTCTCCTCATATGCACAAACATGTATCCAGTAAGATGGCAGTGATCAATAAAAAGAATGAAAAATTTCACTGGAACTTGACCAGGCTGGCACAATGATCTTGGAACTTCCAGTCTCTAGGCTATAAGGTAATGAATTTCTGTTTTTTATGTCACACAGTCCATGGTGTTTTGGGATAGCAGTCTGAACTAACCCAGATAGACTTTGGTAGTGAGAAATGGGTTACTGCTGTGGAAGCAGTATTTGAACTGGATAATGGGTAGAGGCTAGAAGAGTTTTGAAATACATGCCAGAAATATGGATGTTAGTGCTGATTCTGGTGAGGTCTCACATGGAAATGAAGAATAGGTTATGGAAACTAGAGAAAAGGTGATCCTTGTTATAAAGTGGCAAAGAATATGGCTGAACTGTGTTCTAGTGTTTTGTGGAAGTAGAACTAGCAAGCAATGAAGTAGGGTAGTTAGCTATGAAGATTTGTAAGGAAGTGTTGAAGGAGCAACTTGGCTCCTTCTGACTACTAATAGTAAAATGCAAAAGGAGAGAGATGAATTGAAGAGAACACTGTTAACAATGACAACAAAAAAACAGAACATAAATATTTGGGAATGTTTCAGCCTATCTATATTGCATAAAATGAGAAAGCATGTTCCGAGAGACAACACTAAGGTGTGGCTGAGCAATCACTTGATAAAGACATTACAGGTTCAGCTCATGGAGTAAACCATTTCAGCAGGAGCCAGGAATAGAAATGGGATTATCACCAGCAAATATTGCCAGTTTGAACTAAAGAGGACAGAGAACGTGGGGCAGAAAAAAGAAAAAACTTTCAGACTTTTTGGGTACTACTACAGCAGATCATAGTGCTATTAGGCTGGAAATGCAGACTGTTCTTCAAAGAAAGGAAAACTAATCCCCAAAAAATTCCAACCTATAGAAATCAGCTGGCGGAGAAGCAATCAGCCTAAATTAAAAGTCAAGAGAGGTGTGATTTAGATGAAAATGATAGATTCTGAATTTTGTTTAAAAATATTCATTATATATTAAGCTTGCAATGCAAAAATTTGTTTAATTTTAGATAGTTAAATTTAAATCACACATAAGAACATTCAATAGAGATGGCATATATGTACATAAACACAGAAAGAGAGTCTTCTGTTGCTTAACAAGGGGAAAACATTCTGAGAAATGTGTCATTAGGCAATTTCATCATTGTTTAAACATCATAGAGTGTACTTACTCAAACCTAGAGAGTATTGCCTACTATACACCCTATTGTTCCTAGGCTATAAACCTGTACAGCATAGGACTGTACTGAATTCTGTAGGTAATTATAACACAATGATAAGCATTTGTGTATCTCAACATATCTTAACATAGAAAAGGTACAGTAAAAATACGATATAATAACCTTATACGCTAATGGGAGTATCATCATGTACACAGTTCACTGTTGACTGTAATGTCATTATGCAGGGCATGACTATATAAATAAAATACAAAATATAGAAGAGAATTATGTAATTCTATTCCAAATATGTAAATTTAGGCATGGTCAGATTATGAACAGTATTCTAAGCTATGGAATGGATGAGATCTCCAAGAGCAAATGGAACACTAGATGAGAAAGAGAATAAAGTTTTGAAAAAAAAAATCCCAAAGGTGATTCCGAGAGCATCAGAGATACCATTCCTGCCACAGGCTTAGAGGGAAAGGCTGTTTTCTCCTCCATCTCACAAGGCAGGATCAGGTTCCCTTATTTCTGTGGGATAGCAGGACCACATCCAGGGCTTAAGGAGTGGAGCTACCCCATGGGAAGCCACATGGGTAGATTTCCCACAGAGGACTGAAGGAGTGAGGCTTCCTTGTACAGCTATGGGGGTGACTCTGTCTCCAGCAGTCCTGGATAGCAGAGTATTAAACCAAAGAGTATTATTAAAGCCTTAAGATCTATAGAAAATGATCTTGCTAGATTTCTGAGTTGGTTAAGACCTTTCATCCACACTTTTTTTTCTCATTTTTGCCTTTTGGAATAATAATGTTGATTCTATCCCTGACCAACCACTGCATTTTGGAAACACATACTTTGTCTGGTTTTACAGTCTTATAGCCAGAAAGAAATTAACATCAGAATAAATCATAGTTCGAATCTTCCCTTCATCTGATTTGATAATATTTAGATGATACTTTGGACTTTCAAATTTAGAGTTTAGACGGAATTATTAAAAACATTTTGAGATTGTTGGGATGAAAAAAATATATATCTTGCTCATGATAAGGACATGAATTTGGGAGAGTCGGGGCAAAATGCTATGAATTTAATTTCTTACCCCACAATTCATATATTGAAGTCCTAATCCTTCATGTGACTGTAATGGACATAGGGCCTTTATGTATGTGATTGAGTGAGATCGTAAGCACGACATTGTAACCTGATACAGTTAGTTATGGTCCTTGTAAGAAGTGACCCCAGAGACCTCGTTCTTTTTCTCTCTCCATGCACATAGATTGAGGCAGAGCCATATGAGTACATTGCAAGATGATAGTTATCTGCAACCCAGCAAGAGATCCTTCATTAGAATCTAATCATGTTGACACTCTGATCTTGGACTTCTAGCCTCTAAACTGTGAGAAAATGAATCTCTGTTGTTTAAGCTACAGTCTGTGGTGTTTTATTGTGGTAGTCCAAGCTAACTGACATATTACCTGAAGTCCATGCAAATCATCTAGGCCCCAGCAGAGATTATTTTCAAGATTATATTGTTGAACCAGCAATTCGAAGATATTTTTCTCCTTAGCAAAGTAGGTTAAGCTTCCTCAACTATCAAATGATTTATAAGATGATTATAAAGAAAAACAACACAAAATTCACAAGATGTTACTGTAATAAATGTAAAAGAGCATAAAGCTTAATGAGCTGCATTTAGCAGACATAAGAATTAGGTAAACCAATTAATTTAATGAGGGATGTTGATTCATAATCACCTAGTTGCTTTTTTTCTCCCAAGATTAAAGTTAACTTACTATGAATGTTTCCTCATTTTATTTATGTAGTAATGTTGAACCTGAAAACTGTTAGCTATCTGGTGTGATGACTTTTAAAAAGGTAATCAGCATAAAAATGTCAGATATAGCATGTTGCAGTTTCAAGTTTTAAGTAAGATAACGTAAATATAAATGATATTCTACATGGGATTTTATTTTTTGAATAATTTTCTAAACATAAAATGGATTAATATGTTCAGTGTTTAAATTCTAATGAATTAAAGCAGTTCTGATAAATTTTGTTATTTTTACATTATTCCTCAGTTTCTTAAGCGTACCCAGATGAGAAAAAAGAGATTATTGATGAAATTATGCATTAAAACATAGTAACAAACAATTAACAAAATTAAATATTTTCTCACTTTTTTATTTCTTAAGACATGTTTATTATAAAAGTCCGAGAACCCAGGAATATGTTCAGTTGCTTATACACAGTGTATGATAGTAATATGATCATTTTAAGCACATTAAATAATTTTCTCTATCATCAATAAAGTAATTTATTAATGTGATATTATCCTAATATGGTATTATTTAACCAAAAATTAATAAACACATGATGAACCTAAATAGACTTTGCACTAGAGATTAATATAGTAAAAAATGTTTTTGATTTAGTAAGTAACATGACACTAGAAGCAATTTGCACAAGTTGAATTATTATTTCCAACTACAGGGTTTCACTGGCCAAATAATACATTTTATCAATCATATAAGGATTTAAATCGCTCCCCCACCCTTACCCTCTCTCACTCCTCAGGGTGTCTGCTTCCTACCATGTCATATAGATAATATAGAGAGAGACGAAATAAAAATGATGACATGTTTATGTAGTTAGCAATATTCATATTTCTCTTTCTATTGGTTGCCTCCCTTGCATACCTCAGATTACTACTTAGTTTCTATTATTACTTTCACATATCCTTCATTTATCTCTTCCTCTTTCTGTCCTCTGTCCAATGTCCTAAACAGAGTTCCACAGAAAACGATTTAAATACGCTATGCTACAGTAAGACTATTTACTAGCTAAAGCTACCTTCCTGTCAAGTTGGTTTACACCATAGAAGAAAGTGTTAAAAAGTCACGAATAAATGGGAATATTTGCATTCATAATAAGTTCCTTTTCTATTTTTCTAATTTATCTATTCAATTCTGTTTACTATTCTCTTTACTTCAGGATTTTCTTTTCTCATTCAGAACCTGTTATGGCCTCTACTGTCATTATCCTGCTTACTTCACCTACACTTCACTCTAGGGAACCACTAACTTTCAAATTATATATATACACACACACACGTAGACATATATAAATTATATATAAACACATATAAATTATATATACATATATAATTTATATATAAATTTTTTTTCTGTTCTACTTGTTAACATTCTGATCCAAGATACACTCCCATAAATTCTGATTCTCTAATTTCTGGCCTGATTTATGCCTAGCAATCCTTATTTCATTAGCTCAAAATGACCCAATGAATTAAGAGAAAAGAGGAATGGCTGGGTGCTGTGGTTCATGCCTGTAATCCCAGCACTTTGGGAGGCCAAGGTGGGCAGAACACCTGAGGTCAGGAGTTCGAGACCAGCCTCGCCAACATGGTGAAACCCCATCTCTACGAAAAATACAAAATTAGCCAGGCATGGTGGCACACACCTGCAATCCCTGCTACTCAGGAGGTGGAGGCAGGAGAATCGCTTGAACTTGGGACATAAAGGATGCAGAGAGAAACTCAGTCAAAAAAAAAAAGAGTAAAGAGGGTTACTCATAACCTCATAACATTGTTTAGTCCCAAGCGAAGATGCACTTATGTGAAAAGCAATACAGAAATTTATATACTCTACATATGTTATATCATTAAATACAAATAAATGTGTGTAAATCTAGACACGAGCATTTTCTTAAAAATGATAAAGATGCATATGAATAGAAGCTGAAATTATGTCTCTAAATAAATGAAACAACATAAATTTAATCTGAAATAGACAATGATCACGTAAGATAGAATGCATTATAATGAGAATGTGAAACAAGTTTTTCTCAGTATTTAAGTAGGTTTATAGCATGTTCCAGTAATAAAATTATTAAACATTATTCAAATACCGAAAATAAATATAAAGTAGCCAAGTGAAATTAGTTGTATAAAGTAGTTAAGATAGAAAGTTAAAATGCCCTCATGCACTAGGATATCTTTTTGGTAAATGCTCTTTGGAAAAGCTTTTATAAAATATTTCTTTCCACATAAAATTTTAGTTATTCTTTTTTTTCTGCATAGTCTCATACTGCTCCATTATACCTCTGACTGTCTGTTGAAATTTGATTAACATGTTTTTATTCAATGCAAAGCAGCTAAAACAACACAGAATGCCTAATTTTCTTGACGTACTCTGAATTTACAGAAACATCTAAAAGATGTAAAAGAATAATAGATGAAACCAGAAATATTCTGTTTAACTGAAGCTGTTAAAATAGAGTTGGACACTGTTTAGCTATTGGAATAAAGGAATTTAGTACGACATATGAAAAGTATAGTACTTCCTTGTAACAAATCTGCCCAAGTTTGGAGACCTTACTGGGCATGAAAATGAAGGTATTACAAAAGTTGTAAAATAGAAACAATGAAATGTAGTTATAAAATTTACTTGATAACAGATGGTCAAGAGAAAAAATCATTGAACCTAAGGCATTTAAAAGGTAGCATCTATAGACAAAATAATATAATCTAAATTTCACAATTCATATAAAAGAAATTCTTACAATTTAAAATAATGGGAGAAAAACTACAGTGTACAAAATGACAGTTCTAGCAGATACCTATTCAACTTTTTAAACAAATATTTATTAAGCATCCACTATGAGTTAGCCACTGAGAGATATGAAAATGAAAGGAATACAGTTTCATTTCTTACATAATTCAGGTAGGCTAGAAAAACAGAAAAGCCAATAGGCAAATATAGATAAAGGATAAATAGGAGCCACATGCACACCATCCATTTAAGGGTGAGGCAAGTGCAAAGGCAGAGGAAAGTGAAAATCATGAAGCAAACAATGAACTGCAAGTCATTCAACGCAGCTAACATATACAGTATAAATGGGAATAAGGTAGCCCTTGCTTATTCTGTCTCTGACCTTGGGGAAAAAAAAAAAGGGTACTTAGCTTTATTTGGCAGACCCAGGGCCTTTTCTGGGAAATGATGAAACTAAATAAACTCTTTAGAATTTCTTCCAGCTCCATATTTTTACCGTCTTAATTCATTTCAAAATATTTGCTTAAAATTCTACCACAGACTAAATCTTGTCCCTTTGATTCTTTTGTAGTATATTAAACATATGACATATAATTGCATGTAAACGTATTTGTTAAGTATATATTAATACATCAATCACCTGTAAATATTGCATACACAATGTGTGTTTTAACATCTGTATATTTTATTCTTAACATTCTTTCCCATGGCTTTGCTTTTTCTCCTACCAACCAGGACTTGATATTTTCTAGATGCCACTTGCACAAAACCTCACTGTGCTGTGCCACTGATAATAGTGTCCCCAAATCTTGACCTAAGAGTCTCTCAAATCATTGCTAAATTAGTAACTAGTCAATGTCAACTAAATACAGCAAATGTGTTGATGAGAATTCTCTGCAAAGTGATTGAAAGGGATTTCTGAGAGAGTCAGTTAATTTAATCAATTGTATATTTCCCAGTGATGGAATGAGCTCTAGTGATAAGTGGTCGAATACTTTCAAAGCACCAGTTTTTCCAAAGATTTCCTCTTACGTTCCATGAAAACATCCATTTATCGAGTTGAATGAAAAATAGGTCCAAATGTACACAACATGAAGAAGACAAGGAAGAGATATTTACAGAGGTCAGATCATCAGAAGATAGGGTCTATATTTAGTTTCTAGTTTTATGGAGCTCTGTAACTCAGAGTAGGTTACCCTATATCCCACATTCTCAGTTTCTACATCTATTGGAGTAGAAATTCAACTAACTCTAGAACTATGGTTAGGAATGCATAAAAACACTTTTGAAAGCTCTTTATAAAATCTACAGTACTATATAACTGAGACATTTTAATATTTGATGATATATTACAGACACATAAAATAATTAAGGGCATTATATAAGGAGACATTAGCAGAAATGTAATTTTAATTTTCTCTGTCCAAGATGTCTTCTTTGAAGAAGTGTGATTTAAATTATGAGTAGGATTTAATCTAATTGAGGGAAACAGAATTTTGCCAGAGCCTGTCCCAAGAACAGCCTATGTGAATAGTGATGACTCAGAATGAGAGCAAAGGAGAGGGAAAAAACAGCCTCTATTAAGGAGCAATAGCATGCTGGGTCAAGCAGGTGGTGCTGAGGGTTGGGGAGGCACTTGGAGACCAGATTGAGTAGTTTAAACACTGTGTCCAAAATCATATTTGAAAGGAAAATAGTACTTAGATCTTTTACAGCATTGCATGCATTTATGATCAGTAATTACCATTGCCAGAATATTACCATTGCCAGAATGTAAACTGAGATTACCATTAATAATTTTATAGAAGTTATACTGTAATACTTTATATCACACAATTATTTTTAGTGATATATACTTTTATTATATTGTTATAATCAAAAACTTTGGCTATTGTGAAATAGAGATAGTGTGTTGGTTTTAACCAGAAGAAATAATCAAATCTTTAAAAACTAAAAAATAAATAAATTCAACTGGACACTTGGAAACAATATAACAATTTTTCAATGTGCAAAAAGATCAGAAAGGACAAAATTTTGTTATTTATTTTTATTTAGAAGCATTACTAAAAATATTGCCAAAGAAACAATAAAGCTTCCTGATCTGAAATTCAAGGAGCTAGGAATCTGTCACTTGTCCTAACAAAAAAACTTAAAACTGAAGAAAATGAAAAGTCAGTAACTCTTCTTAGATTTGTAAGAGAAATGAGGTCACAGATAAACTGGTGCCCTCAATATTAGAGAGACAGGCAGAGGTAGAAAATCACAACTTACTGGAGTGGAAAACCAGGAGCAGAAACCTCTGTGGGGACCAGTCCTGGGGAACAGGCAGACCTAAACCGGAGTTGATGAATGCTGGATACTCAATGTGAATACTCTCAAACTTTGCACGGACACCCACACTTTTGTGAGTTTAATCTGCAGGACCTTGACCAGGTTCTCATAGTAAATATCAGAAAATTCCCTTCATGCTGCCAGCAGGGAGAAAAGAAAGTAACCATTCTGAAATTAATATACTGGAGCATTCTGTTGTTGCTGTTCTTGTTGTGGTGGTGGTGGTGGTTGTTGTTGTGGTCCTTCTTCTCCTTCTCCTTCTCGTTCTCCTTCTCGTTCTCCTTCTCCTTCTTCTTCTCCTCCTCCTCCTTCTCCTTTTCCTTCTCCTTCTCCTTCACTTTTATTTTAGGTTCGGGGGCAGCAACATGTATGCAGCTAGAGGCTACTATCCTAAGCATTCTGTTTTTCTTTAAAAAATAAAAAATAAAAAGGCTTGCCCAAAGAAAAACTATTTTACCAGAGCTAAAACTAGTTGCTATTGTTGCAGAGCCCACCTAATACCCAACTCCAGCTAGCTCTAGCATGTCATGTGCAGAAAAAAACATATCCAACTCTGGTTCACTCCAGCCAGGCTGTTCCAGGGAAAGGGGATGGGAATGGAAATTGGGAAGTGCTGTGAAGTTCATAATATAAAGATATAGGCTCACTAAAAAACTGAGTCTTCCTACTGCCATACCTTACCACATTACTAAAGGCTTATTTACTGCAACTTCTTTTACCCAGGACATTATGTCATGTTACCAAGAAAAAATTACAAGACAAGAAACACAGTTTGAAGAGAGAGAGAGAAAACAGAAACAGACTCACTTTGCAGATGTGTTTCTGCAAAGTGAGTATGTTTCTGCAAAGGGACTATGAAACAGGAAATTCAAAACAGCTATGTTTACTGTGCCACAAACTCTGAAGAATAAGGTAGAAAGCATGCAAGAACAGACAAGAAATGTGAGCAGAGAGGTGGAAATCCTAAGAAAAAAATCAAAAGGAAATATTTGTGATCAAAAGCACAGCAACAGAAATGAATACTGCTTTTGATGTACTCCTCAGTAGACTGGATATGGCTGAGAAAAGAATAAATAAACTTAAGGATACCTCAGTAAAACCTCAGAGGAAAATTACTGAAAAAAAAAACAAAGAATAGAATATCTAAGAACTGTGGGAAAACTATAAAGGGCATAATATATGCAAAATGGAAGACGAGAAAGAAAAG
This sequence comes from Colobus angolensis palliatus, assembly GCF_000951035.1. NCBI lineage: Eukaryota > Metazoa > Chordata > Mammalia > Primates > Cercopithecidae > Colobus > Colobus angolensis. The sequence continues at coordinate 19,976,828 of NW_012115488.1, read as the reverse complement.
AAGAAGAAAAAAATATTTGAAGCAGTAATGACTGAGAACTTTCCCAAATTAACTTTAGACACCAAGCCATGGACCCAGAAAGCTCAGAAAACACCAAACAGGATAAATGCAAAAATAACCCCAAAACTACAACTAGATGTATCACAATCAAACTGCATAAAATCATAGATAAAGAGAAACATTATAAAGAAGCCAAATGATATTGGGGGAAATACCATCCATACAGAGGGTTAAACGTAAGAATTACACTCATCTCTTCCTCAGAAATCATTCAGGCAAGAAGAAACTGGAGTGAAATAGTTCTGAGAGAAAAAAATTAAAAACTACCACCCCAGAAATATGTACTCTGCACAATTATCTTTCAAAAGTAGAAGAGAAATAAAGACTTTCTGAACCAAACAGCAATGGAAAGAATTTGTTAATAAACCTGCCTTACAAGAAATGTTAAATAAGTTCTTCAGAGAAACAAAACTGCTGTAAATAAGCAACTCAGTCTGTATATACAAGAAAGATCATCAGAGAAATAAAAAGTAAAGGTAAAATAATTATTTTATTCTTAAGTGAGCTAATAGATATCATATTCTTTAAAATAATAAAATCAATGTATTCAATAAGCTATGTTTATGTATATACATCTGCTTTTTTCTGTTTCTTTCTCGACATCTTCTTTTTCTATTCTATTATGTATATATTATGACTTTTGTATAATAGTTTCCCCACAGCTCTTCAATATTCTATTCTTTTTATAAAATATTTTTTATCTTTACTTCTCAGTTTTGAAAGTTTCTATTGAAATATTCCTAAGCCCATGAGAATATTCTCAAATTATTTTCTCAGCCATATCCAACCTACCAATGAGTCCATAAAAAGAATTATTTTCTTTTGTTACTATATATGAATAGAGTATATATATATCTAGAGATAGAGACATTGATCATATATCAGAAGTATTAATATTGTTAAAATATTTACACTGCCACAAGCAATCTACAGAGACCATGACTACTATATATATAGTAAACATAATTTCATATGTTTATGCATAAAAATGAAATGAATGACAGCAACAGTACAAGAGACTATATGGAGAAATTCAGATTATTTTTTCTTTATAAATCATTTACATGACCCATAGAGCAGTATACTGTTATTAAATAGGAAGTGAACTTGACTTAGTTGTAAATGTATATTGAACACTCTAAGACCACAACTAAATTAAGGAGAAAGAAGAGGAGAAGGAGGATAACTGATGTGCTAAGAAAAGAAAATAAATTATATTACACAAAATTCACAAGGAAAATCACAAAAGGCAGGAAAAAAGCACAAGACAAAAAATAGGAATAGAATACAAGAACAAAGAGAAAGCATTAAAAAGTATGGTAGACATTACCCCAATTATATCAATAATCACTTCATTTTTTTTTTCTTCTTCAATAGCTTTTGGAGTACATGTGGTTTGTGGTTACATAGATGAATTTTATAGTGGCAAAGTCTGAGCTTTTAGTGTACCTGTCACTTGAAAAGGGTACACTGTACCCAATAGATAATTTCTTATTGCTCAACACCCCCCCCAGTCTCCCCACTTCTGAATCTCCAATGTCCGTTGTACCACCTCTGTATGCTTTTTTTGTACCCACAGATTAGCTCCCACTTGTAAGTGAGAACATGAAGTATTTAATTTTTCAGTCCTGAGTTACTTCAGTTAGGGTAATGACATCCAGTTCCATTCAACCATTCAAATGCTGCAAAAGACATTATTTCATTCTTTTTTATGGTTGAGTAGTATTCCATGATATATATACACATATGCAAACACACACACACACATATATAACATTTTCTCTATCCACTCATTAGTTGATGGGCACATAGGTTGAGTCTATATCTTTACAATTATGAATTGTGCTGCAATAAATACATGTGAGCAGGTAGGTGTCTTTTTGATATCAGGATTTTCTTTTCCTTGGGGTAGAGACACAGTGGTGCAAATGTTGGATGGAATGGTAGATACACCTTTAGCTCTTTGAGAAATCTCCATACTATTTTCCATGGAGATTGTACTAGTTTACATTATTACCAGCAGTATATAAGTGTTCCCTTTTTACCACTTCTCCCAACATATATTGGTTTTTGACTTTTTAATAATAGCCATTCTGGTGGGGGAAGGCTCTATCCCCTTGTGGTTTTAATTTGCATTTCCTTGATGAATAGTGATGTTGAGCATTTTTTCATGTGCCTGTTGGCTACTTGCATGTCTTCTTTTGAGAAATACCTATCCCTGTCATTTGCTGGCTACTTGTATGTCTTCTTTTGAGAAATACCTATCCCTGTCATTTGCTTACTTTTTAATTGTATTACTTATTTTATTTTCTTGCTGATTTGTTTGAACTCCTTGGAAATTCTAAATATTAGTTCTTTGTCAGATGTATAGTTTGCAAATATTTTCTCCCATTCTGTAGGTCGTCTGTTTACTGTGTTAACTATTATTTTTATTTTTTAGCGTGCAGAAGCTTCTTAGTTTAATTAGTACTCATTTGTCTATTTTCGTTTATGTTGATATTTTTTTCTACCATAGCTACTAAAAAAAAAAAAAACTAGGAATTTGCTTAAACAAGCAGATGAAATTTATCTACAAGAACTACAAACCACTGATGAAAGAAATTGAAGAAGACACAAATGGAAATATAGTCTATCTTATAGACCAAAAGCATTAATATTGTTAAAACGATTACAATGTCCCAAGCAATCTACAGATACAATACCTATTAAGATATCCATGTAATTTTTCACAGAATTAGAAAAACTATTCTAATTAAAAATATTAAAAGATGATGATCATTAGGAAGTTGCAAATCAAAACAAGGACATACCACTGCATACCTCATAGAATGGCCAAAATCTAAAACACTAACACCACCAAATTTTGGCAAAATATGGAGTAACATTGCCTGGCATTATTTGCTGGTAGAATATAAAATAATACAGTCACTTTGGAAGACAGTTTAACAGTTTTTTAAAAGAAAATTAAACACAGTCTTACCATATAAACATACACACATGCATATATATATATGACTATATGTATATGCATATATACATATAAATGTGTATATAGAGATATATGTATATCTAGATGCAGATAGATAGATGATTGATTGATAGATAGATAGATAGACAGATAGATAGATAGATAGATAGATAGAGATGTAGAGGTGGGGGCATGTGTTAAGAAATTTGCCTATGTAATTGTGGAGGCTTGACAAATCCAAAATCTGTAGGATAATCTTGAAAGCTGGAGACACCAGGAAGAGCTACAGTTTAAGTCCAAAAGCAATCTATTGGCAGAATTTTTTCTTGTTTAGGAAGGCCAGTCTTTCTCTGTTAATGCCTTCTGCTGACTGGATAAGAATCACAACATCATAGGCAGCAATCTACTTTCCTCAATGTCTACTGATTTAAATTTTGATCTCATCTAAAAAAAAATCCCTTCACATAAACATCTAGAATCATGCTTAATCACATGTCTGTGTAGTCTGGCCAAGCAAGTGGACATGTAAAATTCTCTGTCACATATACAATGAAATAAAATTCCAACATAAGAAGGAATGAAGTATTGATTCATGATGCAAAATGCATGAACCTCAAAAACATTTTGCTAAGCGAAAGAAGCCAGTTAGAAATGTGATATACTGTGTTATTTCATTTCATGAAGTATATAGAATAGATAAATACATAGGAGAGAAAATAGCTAACGGTTGGCAGTGGCTAAGAAGGAAAGGATAATGGGAAATAACTGCATAAGGGCTATCCAATTTCTTTTTAGGGGTGATCAAAGTATTTGGAATTAGATGGCTGCAATGGTTGCAGACCATTGTAAATGTACTAAATGTCTCTGATTTGAGCACCTTAAAATGGTTTTATTTAATTTTATATGTATTACACCTCAAGTAATAACATATTTACATGCATAAAATTGTCCATATTTTGTATTTATATGTATTTGAGAAACCCAATACCCAATCAAGAATACCCAAACCAAGAAACATATTTATTTTACCCTAGAAAATTCTCTTGGGCCACGTTTCAGTCACTAACACTAAACCAACTACTGTTGTGCACTTTCAGCTATAGGTTAGTTTTGTCTGCATTTGATCATATACATGGAATTATACAATATATTTTTGTGTATATCTGGCTTCTTTCAAACAGCACAAGGATTGAAAGATTCATCAAGGTTGTTTCATCCACAAATATTTTATTTCTTTTTATTGAACACTTTTAATTTGAATAAATACATCATACTTTGATTTCCCCCTCTCTGTTGATGAATATTTGTTTTTCCCATTACTTGGTAATTATTATCAAAGTTGCTATAAACAATCTTGTATAAATTTTTGTGCATTCTTTCATTTCCTTTAAATAACTACCTGGGATGAAAATTTGGGTTACATAATAGGAATAAGGTTTAACTTTATTATAAATTGTCAGCCAATTTAAAAGAGGTTTTGCATATTACACCACACCAGCAATATATGATATCTCAAGTTGCTCTACATCCTTGTTATAACTGTTAATATAACATTTATATTTTAATATATCTTCACATAACTCATGTTCACAAATATAATCACACAACAATTATATTTTAATATAATTGTCAATATAAGTATTATTATAACAATAATTGTTTTAATTTACATTTCTATTATAACTAATACAAATATATACTTTTGTTTAGAGTTTATTGGCAAAGTACATGTATTTGTCTCTTTTGTGAATAGTCTGTTCAAATTGTTTGCCCACAATTTAAACAAATGTGCTTGTCTTTTGCATTATGATGAATTCATAAGCTCGCTTTATATACTCTGAGTACAAATACATTGTCAGATATTTATATGTATATGCAGCACTTCTTACCTTATTTATCTTTTTAATAATAAAAAGATAACAGAATCTAATTTATATTTTTTTATAGTTAATGCTTTTTTTTTTTCTTTATGGCTAACATGGCTGCTATCTTGTACAAGAAATCTTGACGTAACTCATGTTCACAAATATAATCACATAATTTTCAGTGGCTTCATGACTTTAGATGTTATATTAGATTTATTCTTTTAATTATTAATTGTTGTGGGCACGTGTTAAGTGTATATACTTCTGGAGTACATGAGACGTTTTGATATAGGCATGCAATGAGTAATAATCACATCTTGGAAAATGGGGGTATCCATTCCCTCAATAATTTATCCTTTGTGTTACAAACAATCTAATTATACTTTTTAAAAATAGAATGAATAAACATGGCTTTGTGCTTGATAGCACAACAGAGTGAGTATAGATCTATGTTTTATCCCCCATGAGAACGAGAGAGCATGTGTGTATGTGTGTGAATGCATTTGTGTGACTTGAAATAGGAGTCAAAGTTCATTTTTGCAATATAGCTATGAAATTGTTTCAGTAATATTTGTTAAAAAGATTTTTCTTTTCACATACAATTCCATGGGTGCCATTGTTTTAAAACCATATATACATTGCGCTATTTTTGCACTTTCTCTTGAGTTTCAAATACCTATATAGCTATCTTTTCAACTGCATAACTGTATTTTTTGCAGTGTCTTAAAAGAAGATCTTAAAGTCAGTTACTATGATTCACACTAGTATTTCAACCTCCCACCTATATGAAAATTATATACCCAAGGAAAACATCCATCCAACTGTTCTGACACTGATTTATCAATTCCTGCTTTTTTTCTCTGTAATATTTTTGAGATTATCATTGGATTGTAACAGGAACAATATATATTAAAATATATTAATGTGTACTTATCCTTTGCATTTGTTACATAATTATGTCTCTGTACACTCATTTCTTTATCTTCTTGAAGGGCTGTGTGCGGTATTTTGTTACAGCATAAATGAAAAATAAGAAAACCAAGTCAAGTTTCTAATTTAATTGAAAAAATGAGATACTCGAAGAGTCTCCAAAAAAAGTTTCATGGAGAAGAGTATTTTCATAATGCTTTATGCTTCTTAGCATATCATGAAGCAAGGTTGAAAGTATAAGAGAGAGATTTACATTATGGTAAATCTTAAGATTCTGGTTTTAAAACTTGTCTACAAATATCTTGAAACTTGTCTTTCAAAGAGTGGAATTTAATTCCCCTTCACTTAAATATGGGTCAGCTTTTGTGTCCTTGTGCTAATAGAATTACCAAAAGGGAATCTGCCTGACCTTTGATGCTAAGATAGTAAAGCCTTGATTATTTCTCTTGGGATGTTCATCTTGGGAAACCAACCATCATGTTATGTGATACCTAAACTATATGAAGAGACTACATGGTATAAAAATCAACAGCACTATCTTAGGCAACAACTTATAGCCAGTATTGACCAGGAGATAAGTGACTGATACAGTCTTCACATAATTCCTACATTCAGCTTCTAGGATCCAGCACCCCTGTGTAAAGCCAAATGAAGCAGAGGTAAGCAGTATCCTCAAAGCCCTTCTCAAATAGCAGATGTGTAATTTTTTTAAAAAATATTTTGCTTTAAACATTAAATATCGCACTAGTTTACCTCACAGCATACTTGGAATGTGGAATAGTTTTGGCTACCAGAAGTGGTGCTACTACAATAAAACATTTAAAACAGGTATGAGTGCCTTAAGCCCTGGTGATGGGGAGAAGATGGAAAGATGCTGACGAGTGACAGTGAGAGCCTAAAAAGTCTCAGAGCCTGTGAGTAGCCTAGTAGTACTTTGACCGGATGTTGGTGACAGATTAAAAGAAAAAAAAGTCACTGGTATGTGGAAATTTAATGATACTGTTACCTGTATTAACATGAAAAATAAGAAAAAGGAACTTGATGATCTACTCAAGAATATTCCAGACAAAGTGTTAAAGTTGCCACGTGGCTTCCTTTAACTGCTTATATTAAAGCGTAAAAGAAATAAGATTAAAAAAAGTATTTACTTAGCATAAAAACAGGATTTCTTATATATGTCTATTTATTGTCAAATACATTGCCAAATTAAAGCCATTTTTTTCATCAACAGCTTCTTCAATTAGCAAATGGTTGTAAAAATTAAAAATATTTTCTAAGAGATCAAATTTAGGGTATTATCAGGAAAATATAGTCTAAAAGTGGCAACAAGGGCATGTCTATAAAACCTTCTGTTAAGACCACAGAAATATGTATTATGGTATTTCAAACAGACAATAGTCTTTCTAACCATGCCTCACAAATCTTCATTAAAGAATGGGGCATCTTAAGGGCCTGAGGACTTTCTCCTCAGCAATCTTACAGGAAGCCAAGGAGATGGGTTTATTTTGATGAGATTTGTGAGTGTGGCTTTTGTCTAAAATCCTCATTTAGATCATGCAAAAATTTTAAGAGAACATATTGGCAGAAACTCGGTCAGCTTAGACTAAGAGGGACAGAGACAGAACAGAATTAAGAGTCTATTGAAATCTTGAACTAGTATAGGCAAGGTGCATGCTGGGAAAACTGTTCAGCTGTAAATACTGGTCATTTCTAATGGAAAATAAGTAACTCACTCAGTAAAATCAAGAACCTTGAAGGTAAATTCACAAGGGTCGTGAAGAATCATCCTTAGGTAGCAGAATTAAGCTCTAATCAAAATGCTGGCAGCATGTTCTTGGCTAGATTTCAAATTTGCTATAAATATGTGATTCTTATGTGCTCATTTTTCTCTTTTTGAATGGGAGAGTCTAGAGCAGTTATCCGGGACAAGTCTCACTGTTGCCTAGTTGGAGTTTATTTGCATATGGGTCTGTGTGTGTGTGTGTGTGTGTGTGTGTAGACAATTTGTCTGTGAAGTTCACAGGTCTTCAGATACAGAGGAATTTTACTCAAGGAGCTACACTGAAGGAACTGTACCTGGGATGATTCACCCACACTTGAATCTAAGTTGAACTTCAAGCTTACTGTGATATCACAATAAGCAAGACTGTGTGGCAGGACATGGGAGAGGGATGAGTTTATTTTACATGTGTGAAGAATATAAATAGAAGCAGATTACAGTGATTTAATAATGTATCTGCAGCTTTTTTGACGCTTTTTCCATGAAATGACGGATTCTAGCTTTTTGTTTGTTTTTTGTTTATTGTTTGTTTTGAGACAGAGTTTTTCGAGTTTTGCTCTGCCGCCCAGGCTAGAGTGCAGGGGTGCAATCTCGGCTCACTGCAACCTCCACCTCCTGGGCTCAAGCAATTTTGCTGACTCAGTCTCCCGAGTAGCTGGGATTACAGACGTGCACCACCAGCCAGGCTAATTTTTATATTTTTAGTAAAGACAGGGTTTCACCATGTTAGCCAGACTGGTCTCAACCCCTTGACCTCAAGTGATCCACCTGTCTCAGTCTCCCTAAATGCTGGGATTACAGGCATGAGCCACTGTGCCCAGCCAGCATATGAAGGGTTTTAATCACTTGCTTTTAATCAAATATCGTGGAAAGGATAATTAGTCAATTTCAAAGCTGGCCCCAAAAAGGCAAAGGTCCTCCTACATGCTCTTTCCCTTTTAGGATACCGAAACTTTGTATCCAGCCGTGATTTTTTTTTTTTTTTTTCTTTTTGGCGGAGGGTTGGGGAGGATTCTGGCTCTGTCATAACCTGGAGTCCAGTGATGAGATCTTGACTCACTGCAACCTCAGCCTCCCAGGTTCAAGCGATTCTCCTGCCTCAGCCTCCCGAGTAGCTGCGATTTCAGGTGCCCAACACCACACCCAGATATTTTTTGTATTTTTAGTAGAGACCGGGTTTCACTATTTTCGTTCAGACTGGTCTCGAACTCCTGACCTCAGATGATATGCCTGCCTCGGCCTCCCACAGTGCTGGGATTACAGGCAGGAGCCACCACGCCCAGCCCCAGCCATGATGTTTTAATGAAGCTAAAGAAATGTGGAGCCCAGGTGGAGGTGTTTTGACTATCATTCCCTTTATTTAAGTTCCCAGGCAACAGCCAATACCAACTATCAGTCCTGTGATTCTCATCATATACCTGGCTGTCATTTTTGAGAAATGGAAGTGAAATTCTGACAGATTGACTACATAACTAGTTATCAAAATGGACTATTTATAGTGAAAGAATAATATCTGAATTAATAGAGTATTTAAAATGGCGAGGACATTTTTTTCCTACAGTGGAGCTCTTGTGATGGCTTAAAAGGAAATAAACTTAGTTCTGGGGGAAAAAGTCTTTTTTTTTTTTTTTTTCCATATAACTGGTTCGTTTCAGTAGAGCTACAATTGCACAGCAATTTTTGAATCCATATTTTGAATGTTCAATGAAGATTCACAAATACATTTTGCGAAAATATGCCTAAACCTTATGCTATTTGAGACGTTATGGTTCCTTAAACCATAACTTAAAATCAAACTATGCTATAATTTTGCACCCTAAAGATTAACATTATGGCTTTAAATATGTATGCTCCATATTACATAAATAAAGAATCAAAGGTTAAAGATATTTATAATCTAAAAAGTGTAAGCAGGATATTAAGAACTGCACATTAGCATAGGGAATTAAAAAATATATATAAATCTTTGGGTTAATTGAGAGAAATATCCAGATGGATATTAGACATTGTAACACAGAGATAGAAAAGTACTGATGAAGGCTTCTTGTTAATCATTAAAGAGCATGAAAGCTCTTTGACGGAATTTTTAAAAAGGTGCAAAAGGATAAGGTTACCTACTTTTTGTATATGTTAAAACACTAGGTAGTTTTCGGTTCAAATGAAATATGAATACTGAAATCTAAACTGTCTCTGTTTTTCGTATCTGTGTTTCTTCCTATTTCTCTTGCCTTTTACCTAATTTGTGGCCCCTCATTCTTCTGTTTTATTACTATCTTAAGATTGTTAGGGAGTACAACAAAATATATAGCATAACCTAAATAACGTGTGCACATTTAATCTCATAGGGCACTCTGGAAGTTCTAAAGTTCTAATGCTTTCCATTTCCTAAAATTTATATGCAGTTATTGGTTGTTAATAAAAGGGTGATGAGTTTCAGTATTCTCTAAACAGTTGAGCTTTATTGTTTAAATAAAACAACTGTATCAGGAGTAAGAAAACTTGGCTGCTTTTTAAAAGGACATTTAATTTCAAAATATAAGGAAAATGGAAGTATTATGATAAAGTAAATGAAATTTCATTACCTTCAAATCTCTGAATGCTCCTTCACGCCCACATTTACCTCTGTGTTCTTAAGCAACTTCAGCTTCCCTATACTTACTTTTCCTAAATCCCTGTGTCTGTAGAGCTTTCGTTAATTTGGGAAATGGTACTAGGATGGATTTATTTACCATTTTAATGTTCTTTGGATGCACTGTGTTTCAGATCCTCTAGATTCAGACACTTTAAAGAAGAAAAGAACAATCAACAAAATTGCTAAACTTAAAAGCAGGAAAAAAAGCTAATTAGCAAACAGTGAGGAATGAGTTTATTTACTTTAGGACCCTTGATTTCTTCCTGTTGTTCTTTAGCTTTCTTACACTGATTTCTACATCCATCATATTGCATTTCTCTGAAATCAGCTTATGCACTTAATGGTCCAGACTGGGCAATCAATGTTGATTGAAATCAACTTCATATTGATGTAAGAGGTCTACTGCTGCTCCAAGAAGCAGCTGTATAAATCTAAGGGAAACATAAATGTCAGCTTTTTCCTTAATTATATATTTCTACATTTTCTTAAGCTTGCTGTTGTCATAAGGCCACAGTGGGCACTTGTATCTAGAAAATAAATTACTGGGTAAATTGCCAAAGGTTAAATCTTCAAATCATACCATTCTGAGATGAAGTTTGACAAAATAATTTGTCGCTGGATTATTTACTTTCTTCTTAGTTTCTTAGAAATAATTTTGACAGTTAAAAGGACAAAGATGCATAACACTTTGGTGCTTGTTGAAACTATATTTGTTCTCAAGGTAATCTATGTGAGAACAATGTACTTGTATGAAAGAGGGGACCAAATTCTCAAATCTTTCAACCTAATATACTTCTGATTTCCACTTGATGTTGGTTTTACAGAAAGAAGGCTCACAGCAGTGAAGGACAAGATTGTTTCATTTCTCTCACACTAGGATATCTATGTTTGGAATTCGGAGTTGAAAGCAGGGAAGGTTGCACTACCAACCCTTTTGCTCCGTTGCCCCAATAAGGTTTAAATGATCACTACCTTCCGTGAGAGGTCTTCATTTGCTCTGCATGTTTTCTTTCACTCTTCTACCCTCAACCCACCATGAAGTCTGACACACACACTGACACACACACAAACACACACACACACACACACAGTGATAGAAACTGTAAATAAGATATGAAAAGTAGTTTGATTTTTAAAATAAATAAAACCTTCTTTTACTTTATGTAACATTTTCAATAGACTTCATTTTTTAGGACAGTTTTTGGTTCACAGCACAACTGAGGAGAAAGTACAGAGATTTCCCATATACTCCCTGGTCCCACATGTGCACGGCCTTCTCCACAATCAAAATCCTCCACCAGAGTGGTACATTTTTTGCAATCAACAAAACTAAACTGATACATCACAGTCACTGGAAGTCCATAGTTTACTTTACGATTTATTCTTGTTGTTTGGACACATGTATAGTAACAGTTTTTCACTATTACAGTACATCATGCAGCATAGTTTCACTACCCTAAAAATTATTTCTGCTCCACCTATTTATCCCTCCCTCTCCTTAACACCTGGCAATCTCTAATCCTTTTACTGTCTCCATAGTTTTGCCCTTTTCAAAATGTCATAGAGTTGAAATCACACTAATGTACCTAATAGTGTAACCTTTACAGATTGGCTTGATTCACTAAGTAATATGCATTTAATATTCCTCCATGTTCTTTTATCACTTGATAGCTAATTTCTTTTTGGCTCTGAATAATATTTCATTGCCTGGATATACCACAGCTTATTTACACATTCAACTACTCAAGGGCATTTTGATTGCTTCCAAATTTTGGCAAATATTAATAAAGTCACTCTAAATATTCATGTGCAAGTTGAGTGGTTGTATGTTTTCAACTAATTTGGGTAGATACCAAAGAACATGATTGCTGGGTTATAAGGAAAGGCTGTGCTTGCTTTTGTAAAAAAACTGTCTAACTTCCAAAACAGCGATGCTGTTTTGCATCTCCACCAACAATCAAAGAGATTTCCTGTTGCTCCACATCCTCATCAGCATTTGGTGGTGCCAGAGCTTTGGATTTTAGCCATTCTAATATATGTATAGTAATGTTTCACTGTCATTTTAATTTGAAATTTGTAATTCCTTAATGACATACAATGTTGAGCATCTTCATATGCTTATTTTCACTTCTCTATATATTTTCTTTTGGCGAGGTGTCTCTTCGAGTCTTGCCTATTTTTTAATCTGGTAGTTCTTTCCATTATTGCTGAATTATAAGAGTTCTTTGTATATATTCTTAATATTTTTGTATATTTTTAATCTTTGTATCTTTTGTACTAGATGTGTGTTTTGTAAACATTTTCTCCAGTTTCCTGATTTGTCTTCTCATTGTCTTGACATTGTGCTTTGCAGAGCAGTAGTTTTTGATTTTAATGAAATCTAGTTTATTAATTATTTGTTGCTGGATCATGCTTTTATCAAATGTCATTGCTATACAGAAAGGTCATCTAAATTGTTCCTGTGTTCTTTTCTAGGAATTTTATAGTTTTATATTTTACATGTAGGTATGTGATCCATATTCTCTTAATTTTTCTGTAGAGCATAGGTTTTTTTTGTTTGTTTGTTTTAGCTGTGGATGTCTAGTTGTTGCAGCACAATTGTTGACAAGAACCTCTTTGCTCCATTGCATTGCTTTTGCTCCTTTGTCTAATATCAGCTGACCATATTTTTGTCGTTCAGTTTCTAGGTTGCTTTTTGTTTATTGATCTCCTTTCTGAATATTTTATCAATTATTGAAAGTGGAATATTGGAGCCTCCAGCTCTAATTGACTAATTATTTATCCATTTGATTATATAAATGTTTGCTTTATATATTTTGGGGCTCTGTTGTTTGGTGTGTCTATGTTTATAATGTTTCTATCTTCTTGATAAATTGATCCTTTTATCAATATGCCATATCCTTCTATGTCTTGTGTAACTGTTTTTGTCTCCAAGTTTACTTTGTCTGGTATTAATGCAGTCATCCACACTTTCTTTTGCTATTTAGAAGAAATTAATTTTTCCAAACTTTCATTTTGAAATAATGTCTTATAACCAGTAATGGGATTGCTGGGCCAAATGGTATTTCTTGTTCTAGGGCTTTGAGGAATCACCATACTGTCTTTCACAATGGTTGAACTAATTTATATTCCCTCCAACAGTGTAAAAGTGTTCATATTTCTCCAAAGCCTTACCAGCATATGTTGTTTCTTTACTTTAATAATTGCCATTCTGACTGGTGTGAGATGGTATCTCATTTTCGTTTTGATTCCCATTTCTCTAATGATCAATGATGTTGAGCTTATTTTCAATGATTGTTAACTACATGTATGTCTTCTTTTAAAAAGTGTCTGTTCATGTCCTTTGCCCACTTTTTAATGTGTTTTTTTTCTTGTAAATTTCTTTAAGTTCCTTGTAGATTCTGGGTATTAGATGTCAGATGGATAGATTGCAAATTTTTTTTCCTGTTCTGTAGGTTGTCTGTCACTGTGATGATAGTTTCTTTTGCTGTGCAGAAGCTCTTTGGTGTAATTAGATCCCATTTGTCAATTTTTGCTTTTGTTGCAATTGCATTTGACTTTTTCATCATGAAATTTTTGCCTGTATACATGTTTTCTTCTAGTGTTTTTAAGGTTTTCAGTTTTACTTTTAAGTCTTTAATCCATCTTGAGTTAATTTTTGTACAAGGCATAAAGAAGGGGTCCAGTTTCAATTTTCTGCATATGGCTAGCCAGTTATCCCGGCACCATTTATTAAATAGGGAATCCGTTCCCCATTGCTTGCTTTTGTCAAGTTTGTCAAATATCAGATGGCTGTAGATGTGTGGTCTTATTTCTGAGTTCTCTGTTCTGTTCCATTAGTCTATGTGTCCGTCTTTATACCAGTACCATCCTGTTTTGGTTACTATAGCCTTGTAGTATAGTTTGAAGTTGGGTAGCGTGATGCCCCCACCTTTGTTCTTTTTGCTTGGGATTGTTGTGACCTTTCAGGCTCTTTTTTGGTTCCACATGAATTTTAAAATAGTTTTAAAAAAATTCTGTGAATAATGTCAGTGGTAGTTTAATGGGAATATCACTGAGTCTATAATCACTTGTGGCAGTATGGCCATTTTCACAATATTGATTCTTTCTGTACATAAGCATAGAATCCTTTTCCATTTATTTGTGTTCTCTCTGATTTCCTTGAGTAGTGGTTTGTAGTTCTCCTTGAAGAAGTTCTTTATTTCTCTTGTTAGCTGTATTTCTAGGTATTTTATTCTGTTTGTAGCAATTGTGAATGGGAGTTCATTCATGATTTGGCTCTCTGCTTGTCTGTTGTTGGTGTATAGGATTGCTTGTGATTTTTGTACATTGACTTTGTATCCTGAGAGTTTGCCAAAGTTGCTTATCACCTTACAAAGCTTTGGGGCTGAGATAATGCATTTTCTAGATACAGGATTATGTCATCTACAAGCAGAGACAATTTGACTTTTTGTCTTCCTATTTGAATATCATTTATTTCTTTCTCTTGCCTGATTGCCCAGGACAGGACTTCCAGTACTTTGTTGAATAGGAGTGGTAAGAGAGGGCATCCTTATCTTGTGCCAGTTTTCAAGAGAAATGCTCCCAGCTTTTGCCCATTCAGTATGATACGGGCTATTGGTGTGTCATAAATTGAGGTAAGTTCCTTCGATTCCTTATTTATTGAGAGTTTTTAACATGAAGAAATACTTAATTTTATTGGATACTTTTTCTGTATCTATTGAGATAACCATGTAGTTTTTGTCTTTAGTTCTGTTTATGTGATAAGTGATGTTTATTGCATATGTTGAAACAGCCTTGCATCCCTGGGATGAAGTCGACTTTATTGTGGTGGATAAGCTTATTTACGTGCTGTTGAATTTGGTTTGATGTTCATCAGGGATATAGGCCTGAAGATTTTTGTTTTTGTTTTTGTTTTTTTAATTGTATCTCTGCCAGATTTTTGTATCAGGATGATACTGGCCTCTTAAAATAAGTTAGGGAGGAGTCCCTTCTTTTCAGTTGATTGGAATAGTTTAGAAGGAATGGTACCAGCTCTTCTTTGTATCTCTGGTAGAATTCAGCTGTAAATCTGTCTGGTTCTGGGGATTTTTTGGTTGGTAAGCCATTTATTACTGCCTCATTTTAAGAACTCATTATTGGTTTATTCAGTAATTCAGCTTCTTCCTGGTTCAGTGTTGGGACGGTACATGTATCCAGGAATTTGTCCAATTATGCTAGATTTTTTAGTTTATTTGTATAGCGGTATTTGTAATATTTTCGGTTGTTTGGTTGTACTTCTGTGGGTCAGTGGTAATACCATCTTTATCATTTTTATTGTGTCTATTTGATTCTCCTATCTTTTCTTCTTTATTAGTCTAGTTAGTGGTCTATTGTCTTAATATTTACAAAAATCCAGCTCCTTCATTTGTTAATTTTTTGAAGGCCTTTTTTTTTTTCTTATTTTAATTTTCAGCATCTGATCTTGGTTATTTCTTGTCTCTGCTAGTTTTGGAGTTTGTTGGTTCTTGGGTTCTCTACTACTTTTAGTTGTGATGTTTGGATGTCAACTTGAGATCTTTCTAGCTTTTTGATGTGGGCATTTATTGCTATAGATTTCATTCTTAAGACTGGTTTAGCTGCATCCCAAAGATTCTGGTACATTGTCTCTTGGTTCTCAAGAGATTTCTGCCTTAATTTTGTTATTTACTCAGGAGTCATTCAGCACCAGGTTGTTCAATTTCCATATGGTTGTGTGGTTTTGAGTGAGTTTCTTCATCTTGAGTTCTGATTTGGTTGATCTGTGGTCTGAGAGATTGTTATGATTTCAGTTATTTTGCATTTGCTGAGGATTGTTTTACTCCAATTTTGTGATCAATTTTAGATTAAGTGTCATGTCGAGCTTAGAGGAATGTATATTCACTTGTTTTATGTGGAGAGTTCTATAGATATCTATCAGGTCCTCTGGATCCAAAGCTCAGAATTTTATAATCTGTCTAATATTGACAGTAGGGTGTGAAAAGCATTTACTCTTATTGTATGGGAGTCTAAATCTCTTCGTAAGTCACTAAGAACTTGTTTTATGAATCTGGGTGCTCCTGTATTAGGTTTGTGTGTGTATATATATATATATATATATATATATGTATATTTACAATACTTAGCTTATCTTGTTGACTTGAACCCTTTACCGTTATGTAATGCCCTTCTTTGCCTTTTTTTTTTTTTTAAATCATTGTTGGTTTAAAGTCTGTTTTGTCATAAACTAGAATTTTAACCCCTGCTTTTTTCCACCTTCCATATGCTTGGTAAAACTTCCTTCATCCCTTTATTTAGAACATACAAGAATGTTGTCACATGAGATTATCTCTTCAATATAGCACACCAATGGATCTTGACTCTCTCCACCTTGCCATTCTGTGTCTTTTAATTGGAGCATTTAGCCCATTTACATTTATTGTTATGTATGAATTTGATCCTGTCATCATGATGCCAGCTCATTATTATAGCTCAATGCAGACGTGTTGATGTAGTTGCTTCACAGTGTCATTGGTCTGCGTACTTCAGTGTGTTTTTTACAGTGGCTGTAAAATCACCATATTCAGTGATTCCTTCAAGAGCTCTTGCAAAGCAGCTCTTGCAAGAGTGGTGGTGACAAATTCCCTCAGCATTTGCTTGTCTGAAAAGGACTTTATTTCTCCTTCACTTATGAAGCTTAGTTTGGCCAGATATGCAATTCTGGATTGAAAATTCTTCCCTTTAAAAATGTTAAATATTGGCCTCCAATCTCTTCTGGCTTGTAGATTTCCACTGAGAGGGCCACCATTAGTCTGATGGGCTTCCCTTTGTTGGTGACATAGCCATTCTGGCTGTCCTTGTAGAATCTGATGATTTTGTGTCTCAGGGTTGAACTTCTCTTGGAGTATCTTACCAGGGTTTCTGGGTTTCCTGAATTTGAATGTTGGTATGCCTTGCTAGGTTGAGGAAGTTCTCCTGGATGATATGCTAAAGTACATTTTCCAACTTGGTTCCATTCTCCCTCTCTCTTTCGGGTACCCTAATCAGTCATAGGTTCATTCAGTCTTTTTACATAATCCCATAGTTCTCAGAGGTTTTGTTTATTTCTTTTCCTTCTTTTTTTCTCTAATCTTATCTGCTTATCTTATTTCAGCAAGATAGTTGTCAAGCTCTGAGATTCTTTCCTCCGTTTGGTCTGTGTGGCTATCAATACTTGCGGTTGCATTTAAAGTTCTCATGTTGTGTTTTTCGGCTTCATCAGTTAATTTATGTTCCTCTCTAAAACTAGTTATTCTGGCTAACAACTTCTGTAATGCTTTATCATGGTTCTTAGCTTTTTGGTATTGGTTAGTACATACTCCTTTAGCTCAGTGATATTTGTTATTACCCACCTTCTGAAGACTACTTCTATCAGTTCATCCATCTCAGCCTCAGCCCAGTTCTGTGCCCTTGCTGTAGAGATGTTGTGATCATTTGCAGAAGTAGCACTTTGGTTTTCTTTAAGTTTTCAGTGTTTTTGCGTTGATTCTTTCTTATCTTCATTAGCTTATGTACCTTTGATTTTTGAGGCTGCTGTCCTTTGATGGGGTGTTTTGGGGTCTTTATGGTTCATGTTGTTGTTGCGTTCTGTTTGTGTTTAATAGTCAGGCTGCTTTCCTAGGGCTGTTGTGGTTTTCTGGGGATCCACCCCGACACTGTTTACCCAGGTCCCTCTCTCACCTGGAGGTGTCACCAGTGAAGGCTACAGAACAGCAAAGATGACTGCCTCCTTTTTCTTCTGGGAGGTCTATCCCAGACGGATACCAACCTGATGCCAGTGGGAACGTTCCTGTATAAGGTATCTGGCAATCCCTTTTGTGGGGGGGGTTGGGGGTCTCACTTAGGAGATGCGAGATCAAGGACAACTCCCTTAACAAAGCACTCTGGCTGCCACTTGGCAGACCAAGTGCACTGCCCTGGGGGAAATCTCTCTCGCTCGGACTGCCAGGACTCTTTCAAGTCAGCAGTCAGGAAAGATTAAGTCCACTGAACTGTGGGGACTATGCCTATCCCACCCTACAGGGACTCTGCAGGCCCCTCATCTTGGGGACTTCATCTCAGGGAGAACAGAGTTCTTTCTGTAAACCCTTGGCTGGAGTTGCTGAAATTCTCACAGGAGGCCCCACCTGGTGAGGGGGAATTGTTCTGGTCCCACCTAGAAAGCAATGTGGCCATGACCTGCCACAGTTGCTGTGCCGCACTGTGAGGAGGTCCTCCCAGTCCAAACCACCCAACCTCCCTGGCACTGGGAGGGCAAAACAGCCGACTGGAGCCATAGTGATGGCAGCTGCCCTTTAGGCAGTTTCTAACATTCTGTTGCTGGCTGCAACACATCTTAGGCATTCTCCAGCCTGCTGCCAGTGACCGATAAGCATCTGCAAAGCTCTGTGCTTGGGATTTAAGGCCCTGGTGGCACAGACTCATGAGGGGATCTCCTGATCTACCAGTTGCACAGATCCATGAAAAAAGGATGGTTTCCTGGGTGTGGTAGCACACTCACTCACCACCTCCCTTGGCTGGGGGTGGTAGCTCCCCTTTTCCCTTGCAGCTCCAGCTCCTGGGGAGGCCATGGCTCCACCCTGTGGAAAAGCGCAGACACTCAAATCGGGGCTATGACAGCAGCAAGAAGGAGGCTGTACCCTGCAGAGCCACGGGGGCAGAGCTGCCCAATACCATAGGAACCCACCTCTTACATCAGTGTGACCTGAATGTGAGACATAGAGGAAAAGGAGATCATTTTAGAGCTTTAAGATGTGACTGCCCTGCTGGATTTCAGACTTGCATGGGGCCTGTAGTCCTTTTGTTTTGACCAATTTTTCCCATTTGGAGCTATATTTACTCAATACCTATACCCCAATGTATCTAGGAAGTAGCTAACTTGCTTTGGATTTTACATGTTCACAAGCAGAAGGGCCTTGCCTTGTCTCAGATAAGACTTTGGACTGTGGACTTTTGAGTTAATGCTGAAATGAGTTAAGACTTTGGGGGACTGTTGGGAAGGCATGATTCATTTTGAAATGTGAGGACATGAGATTTCAGAGGGGCCGGGGGCAGAATGATATGGTTTGGCTGTGTCCCCACCCAGATTTCATCTTGAATTCTCACATTTATGGGAGGGGCTCAGTGGGAGGTAATTGAATCATGGGGGCAAATTTTCCTGTGCTATTCTCATGATAATGAATAACTCTCATGATAATGAGATTTGATGGCTTTAAAAAATGGAGTTTTCCACACAAGCTCTCTTCTCTTGTCTGTCACCATGTAAGACCTGCCTTTCACCTTCCCGGGATTGTGAGTCCTCCCTAGCCATGTGGAAGTGTAAGTCCAATAAACTTTTTTCATACCCAGGACATACCAAGTCTTGAGTATGTCTTTATCAGCAGGTTGAAAATGGACTAATACAACTGGGTATATACCCAAAGAAATCATTCTATTCAAAAGATACATGCATGCATATGTTCATTGCAGCACTATTCACAGTAGGAAGGACTTGGAATCAATCTAGAGTCTCATCAACAGTGGACTTGATAAGGCAAATGTGGTATATACACACCATGGAATACTATGCAGCCATAAAAAGGATTAAGATCATGCCCTTTGCAGAGATATGGATGGAGCTGGAAGCCATTATCCTCAGCAAACTAACACAGGAATAGAAAACCAGACATTGTATGTTCTTACTCATAAGTGGGAGCTGAACAATGTGAATACGTAGACACAGGGAGGGAAACAATACACACTGGGGCCTGTTAGGGGTCGGAGGGAGGGAGAGCATCAGGAAAAATAGCTAACACATGCTGGGCCAAATCACCATGGCACACGTTTACCTATGTAACAAGTCTGCACATCCCGCACATGTACCCAGGAACTTAAAATTTAAAAATGAATAAATTAATTTAATTTAAAAAAAACAAAAACATTGACCCTATTCAGTCCTATCCCTCTTTATATTGTTATATGACAAATTACGTGATCATTCTTTTCACATTATATTTTATAACTTTGAGTTTATGTATTTGTCTTTTAAATCATGCAAAAAATATAAAAGATAACCTACAAACCAAAATTGTATTAATAGTATTAATATTTATTATGTATTTACCATTGCCAGAGTTCTTTATTTCTTCATATAGTTTTAGGTTACTATCCATCATTTTTCATTTTACCCTGAAAGACTCCTTTTAGGATTTCTTATAGGAAAAGTAATATGTGGTCTCTGAAGCCTCCATTCTTCCACTTGTGTTGGACCAGTGTTTTCTTAGAGATTTACTTGAACTCCAGGAGCTGAGGACAGGGATAGGGGATGAAGAGGGGTAGAAAAGGAGAGAGATAAATGGACAAAAAAGTTTCATTAAATACAAGATTTAGTTCTTCCTTCCTTCTTTCTTATATTTAATAAATCTGTATTTACTAAATAAATGTGTATTTAATAAATAAAAGTAGAGGAACGAAGGAAGGGAGGAAGGAAAGGAAGGAAGGAAG
>NW_012115488.1:19948432-19956020 GCF_000951035.1 Colobus angolensis palliatus | reverse complement strand
GAAGGAAAGAAGGAAAGAAGGAAAGGAATTCCTGCTCTCATTGAACCTAGAGATCAGCCAGAAGTAAATGATTCCCAAATCTTTTCTAAGTATGCATCATAACCTGGACACGAATGTAGCTTTCTAATTTTTCCAGTGCACACTGGGGCTTTTGAGTGCTTCAGTGTCCCAAAGAAACATTCTCCCCTGTTACCCCTGTAAATGTCTCACTGATAAACATAGATGCAACGATTTTCAAGAAAAGTCTATCAAACCAAATCCAACAGCACATCAAAAAGATAGTACACCATCATCAAGTGAGTTTTACACAAGGGATGCAAGGATAGTTCAACATTTCACAAATCAATAAATGTGATATATCACAAACAGAAATAAAAACAAATCTATCTGATTATTTTGCTGCAATAGATGCAGCAAAAGCATTTGATAAAATGCACCATCACATCATTATAAAAACCCTCAGCAAAGTAGGCATAGAAGAATCATGCCTCAAAATAATAAAAGGCACAGATAACAAATACACAGACAGTATCATACTGAATGGCAAAAAATTTAAAACGTTTCCTCTAAAAGTTGAAACAAGACAAGAATGATTACTTTCACCATTCCTATTCAACATTGTACTGAAAGTTCTAGTCAGAGCCATAGGTGAGTGGATGATGCCATTTAATAAGCTAGCACCCATTTTGTGCTGTGATATATCTTTGCTTGTTTCCTGTATGCATGAAATACCAGACTGAAAGATTATATCTAGATATATTTGGAAATATACACATTTATGCATATGTGTATAAACACACATAAATGTGTATATTTCTAAATATACAAAGAAATATGTGACTTCTAAATGTATGCATCAACATATATAAAAATAAAAATGAAAACATGTATTTATACTGAAAACAATAAAAAATAAAATAAAAACTAGCTATGCACAGTTCCAACACTTGTTAATGAAGGCTAAACTATATACCCCACAAGAGGAATGACCTAACCTTCTGCTTTGAGATCTGTACAAGCTTGGGACTGTAAAAGTATTGATTACACAACATTTTAAAATTATGTGAATTGTGCTAACATTGGTGGAATGGCTCTCTCTTTTCAAATGTATAGAATTGTATTGGGATAAATATCACGAGAGGTACTTAGTAGTCACTGTAACAAACAAATGTCCTATTAGTGAAAGTGATTTCAACGCAGTGTTTCTAAAGAGATTAATGGTCTTGCATTCTCACAAACAAACTCAACACGCCTTTATCTCTTCTTAATCCAATTTTTCATAACCTGAAATGTATTGATATGGCCGATATATTTTATTTAAATATTTTCTATATATAAACACATACAAATGTATGTAAATACAGGAATTAGTATGCAAATAAGTTTGAGTATATTAAATACACACATTATTCAATAACATTGCTGACCACTAGAACCAATTCAAATATTTTCATCAAATTTTCTTTACCATTGTTTTACTATTCTTAAATTACATAAATCAAAATACAGAATTCTTGAATATCATAAATGCAAAAACACAAAATAAGATGTCTTAAAATAAGTTAAACCTGATGATTTTCAAAAGGTGAATGTAGTCATAGTAGAGGCCTCTTACACTGCTAGATTTACAAAGAGGATTCAGAGTCAGCCAGTTGGTCCCCCTGCATGTCTGGAACTAAAATAACTAAGGAGTAGTGTGGTGGCAGTTTTGCTAAGATCTCCAAGAAGCAGGAAAAAAAAACAGTATGTAATGAGAACATTTGGAAAGGAAAAAGGCACGAAAGCAGAGAGAAAGCATATATAACATTTCTGATAAATTTCTAGTTAGATTCAGTGTATCTTAATGGATGGCTTATCTCTGCTCTTACATTCTAGGAGCTACCTCTCTGAGCATGTAATAATTCCCACTTTTTTGGTTAAACCAGCTGTAGTATGTTTCTCAAATCTTTAACCACAAGAGTCTAAATAAGAAGTGATGCTTTTCAGAATAATAATTATGACTGCCCTGGGAAACTATTGCTTGTTTGTATGCTCTGTGATTTGGCCTTCATGATTCTAGGATACTTCTTCCAGGAAGATTCAGCTACTTTGAATGATGAACAGTAAGATAACCTCAAGTTTATTTCAGAAACTAAAAAAATTATGATTTAAAATAAAATATTAGCAGGACAACATGCACTTTGAGCAGCTATAGAATCGCTGACATGGGCTCATGGGCTCTTTACTTTTTGCCACCCAATAAAGTAATAAAATGATGAGGAAAAAATAAAGTGATAGGAAATATAAGGAAATATACTCTGAGCACCTATTTGCTACTACTCTTCCCACTGGTTTTCTATCATTAGTAAATCAAGAATAGTACTGTGTTAGCTTAGTATCTAAAGGTTACATTCCAGCATATAATGTCTGAGCTACAAATCTTCTTGAGTTTTCTATGTCATCCATAAGACTTCTAGATAACCAAGAAACTGGCAGGAAATTTAATACTACTGTGATTGCTCAGTATGAAAAGGAAACAATAAAAACATCAGCAGTACATGGTACTGGATGACATCTTTATAGCATGGCTAATAAAGATGATTTCAAACAGCCCATCGACTTTTTCTATGGCCAGAACCTAGAGTAAATATACAATTTAATCTTGTTCTATCAGTTGAAGGCACTTTGCTTTCTTAGAATTATGATATTATTCACGCTGTTAAAGATATAGCCTGCCCCTGCTTTCAAGTTTTAAAGCTCGGTTAAGTTTGGCTTTATTAAATGTGGAGAGGCTTCCATTGAATTTTTCAAGTAAATGAGAGTGATTGAGAGATTGGAGATGAAAGTTTGGATCTCCAGTTACAAAACTGAAAGAAATAAAAATGTGGAGCCAAAGAAATATGACAGTGATGCTTAGCAAATATAAGCTTCAAAATGTAACTCCCACTATATATCCCTGAATGTATTTTATAAAATTCTTTTACTTTGTTTAGGACCCAAGTGGCATAATTGTTTGGGATTCATGTGAAATATTCAGCAGATAGCTATGCAACCAGTGGAAAGGAACAGCTGTTTTGCATTTCTTTGATGACTTTTAAAGAGGATATTCAGGTTTGTTCATCAGATATTTATTAACTGCTTAATACCTGTCAAATATAGATTGTTTTTAGTGACAGGAGGTATTATAAATACCTAGCCCATATAAAAAAACATATTGATTTGCTATACGGAAGTATATATTTATCTAGTGATATATTCTTATCCTCAAGGCATCATAAAAAAGAATATCATAAAGAAAAGCACATCAAACTGAAGGATATCTAAATAAATAAAAGTATCATGGATGGATGATTCCTCCCAAATTAATGAAACAAAAATTAACATATATTTTATAAAAATAACTCAGCATATTTTTCATAATCCTAACATTTATTTTCTGTTTTGTAACCTAAATTGAACTGGCCTAAAGTATGATAAAGAAGATCTATGTAAATACAGAACACAGTTGTCAGGGGTAAACAGTGAAACGGCAAAGCCTAAACACTCTAGATTGCCTTGAGAAAACAGTTTATTGAGATAAGAGAAATGATAGAGCCAATGGATATATAAGGTCAAAATATCATTGTTTTGGGGAGGAAGGTCTGAATAATAGGGGAATATATCCCTACTTTCTCTACCATTATGCACATGCAAAGGTACTGATGGTGGCCATGAGTGAGCGTGTAATTTGCTGTTTCATAGCATGGAGCAGAATGTAATAATGCTCTTCATTTGCCTGAAGTATGTTTTAATTTTACTGTGCAAAAAGTCTTGACAATTCTTAAAATTCTAACTTGAGCTATACCTCTGCTTCCCTGACAAGGTTGACCCAGGCACTTCTCCTTCTATTGAATTCTTCAGTATTTACTGTCCTGATTATTATTTGACAGCCATCATACACTGTATCATGAAAATCACCTTAATTGTGTTTTTGTTTTATTTTTTCTGCTTCTATTCTGATATACAATACTTCTGAGTAATCACATGTTTTCATATTCATAATACACATTGTATATCTTACATATCAAACAGTAATTGCTTTATGAATATATAAAATAATTTATTTCCTTGTTGTTTCAACAGGAGTTTTGGATGAATAAATGACTCCTGAAATCCTTTGCCTGTCCAAATTTTTAATAATATTGTAACTTTATTGAATAGTATTTGTAGATTTTTACAATTTTTTATTCTAATTTTCCAGAGAAGCATTTAACCTTGAAATTTGACAAAAGTATATATAAATAAACAATGGATTTCATTTTTGTTACCTTTTTATATTAGATGAATAACTTCAGGATCAATCTGCAAATTTACAGATGCTCTTTCTCTCTGTAATAATATGCTTTAGCTTATGTTCATCAGATTCAGACTCCATAATTTTAATATAATCCAGTTCCCTTACATTATGTCTTCCTCTATTAATAGTTTCATGATCAGATATACCCGCAACATCAGTTTAGAATTGTTCCGCTCTCTCACACCTCATCCCTGGCAAAAAAAAAAAAATATATATATATACACACACACACACACACACACACACACATAATAGTAACCAAAAGGGAGGGAGGGAAGGAAGGAAGGAAGGAAGGAAGGAAGGAAGGAAGGAAGGAAGGAAGGAAGGAAGGAAGGGAGGGAGGGAGGGAGGGAGGGAGGGAGGGAGGATTCTTATAAATGGCATCCATGAAGTGTATAATCTTCTCAGAAGCAACAAGCTGCTTTAAAGAAAAAAAAATCCAAATCAAGCAACATTAAATTTGAGGATATTTGTAGCACCATGATTTTGTCATTCTTTTGCTAGCAAAAATTCTCAATGAATTTGCACCTGCCAAATCACATAGTGCAAAACTCATTCAGCATATCATTCTGTGTTCATAAAGAATCAGGTTATACATTTCAGTTATGTTAAAGTTTAAAAATAATATCTTTTTATATTAAAAGTGTCTTGAAAGGCATGAAGAGCTCTCTTAGAATTCGTGGAACTGAAAAAGTACCGTATGTATATTATCTATTTATCAATAGACTTTCTACTATTTTTTTGGAGTATAAGCACTCCAAAATTAAAATGATTTTCGGGCATTAGGTTTTATTACCAGAATTGTATTATCCACTACATTATAGCTTATTTTTCTTAATATAAGACATTTATCCCTGATAGCAACTACACTAAAGACATGCTTTATGAAGCAGAGATTTGTCTCCTATAATATCTCAGACACTTTTGGTGTGGGGAGAAAATTATATTATTAATTCTTTGGCAAATTTCCCTGGGATGTGAACATACAGTAGTCCTGGCCTTAGGATTACAAATGGTTTACATGTCATATTGTTTTCACTTTTATTTTAATTCACCCCACTTCCAGGTCACTTCACACAAGCTAAGAGCACCAAACTCACCCTTTCCTTTCCCAAAGCCTGTTAAACTGGCCTAGTTTTGCTGAGTATTTATGGAATATTACAACATCCTCTCTAGATGCTATTTTTTCTGATGTTTCAGTAGCTAATATAACTATTTGTTGTGCAGTAGAGGAAGATTAATAACAAATGTGCAGAATATTTTAAATGCTATAGCATCCTGTGTGTGTGTGTGTGTGTGTGTGTGTGTGTTTCCTTTTCTGCATTTGTTTTTAAGCTTTCTTCATTTCTATTGGCCTGAAATTAACATTTCAATAGGTGAAATATCTGCTGATCATATGGCACTTTGTGTTGTATTATCCATTGATCTCTAGCACAATCCTGTCAAAACAGCATAAAAACAGTGAAAACTTTGCCTTGCTGGGACTTGCACAGATGGAAATGCATTTTTATTATAAAAAATCATGGGACAAACATTGGTTTTTGATTTGGAGGGCCAGTTAAAAATCTGTGGATTAGTAGGATAATGTGCTGAGTCACCGCCAGAATAAAAAGAGGGAGATTTTTGTGGCCAAATTTGTCTTTTGTTAAATCTAATGATACAATCAAAGAGAATGATGCTCCCATTCACCAGCCGAGGCTTCTGGGCTGATATTAGACTTCTGTTGAATCCCAGACTTCTGTTGCCTTCGGGTCTGTGCATTGAGAAACTTTTCAGTTTTTTAAAGTAATTTGTCAGTTTGATGATCTATTAAAAGAAACTGTTAAGCAGGAGAATGCCTGAGGACCACACTTACCTGCTCTGGTTCGAGTATGTGCTCACTTACCCTTCTGAGAAGAATCTCTCTCTCTCTCTCCATATATATATATATGTATATACACACACGCACACACACACACAACATATACACTACTGTGTGTGTGAGTGTGAATAAATGAGGAATTAGGGAAAGCTTTGATAGTATAATAGTGATGGCTTATACATTGAATTGTGTCCCCCCAAAACATATGTATGTGTTGATGTCCTAACTGCAGTTATCTCAGAATGTGACATTATTTTGAGATATTATCTTTACAGAGGGATTCCAGTTAAAGTGAGGTCCTTGAGATCATAGGGAGAAGATGGTCATCTACAAACCAAAGATAGAGGCCTGGAACAGATCCTCCCCCTACAAACTTTGCAGGGAGCCAGTCCTGCTGACATCTTGATTTTGGACTTCTAGCCTTCAAAGCTGTGAGACAATAGAGTTCTGTTTTTTAAGCTGCCCAGTCTGCAGTACTTTGTTACAATAGCCTTAGGAAACTAATACAATATCATTTGGAAATAATGCTGCCTTGTAATTAGATCAATATAGAAAAGAAAATAACTAGAGCTTTTCACAAAATCCAGGAGATTATAATTTAATAATAGATAATTAAACATACTCTTCGGACAGGATTACTATTTGTTTAAAATAGTTTTATTTCAAAATTAAAATAAAATAATACAGTATGTTACTCAGCCTATGCGAGAGTGAAAAAAAAGAAAAACACCTTACATAATAAATCCTCTTTTTAATGTTCTTTTGTTTATTTGTTACCACTTAACAAATATAGATGTTTTACAATTTCATTTTATTACCAATAAGGGAAGATTTTATATTATTAATTGTATTTCCTAGAAAACCACATTCTAGCCTTTAGTTGTTTCTTTTTTTTAAATATTGAATTATCTTGGAAAAAGTTTACTAAAGTGTCTACTGTTATCTACAGTCAAGTATTTTAATATACTGGCATATAAAACACAGGAAACATAAAACAGTGAAATACTCTACATAAATTGCTAACAGCTTTGCTACATGTTGCTGGAAATAGTTGATTGTAACTTATGTATAATTCACCACATGTAAGTTCAAATTTGGGTGAAAAAAGAATGAGCTTCTAGGTATACTCTACAAGTTAGGCATATGTTAGTCAAGATTCTTCAAAGAAACAGAACCATCTCTCTATGTATAGAGAACGATGGTTCTGATATATATATATATATATATTCATATGTATATGTATTCTTACTCTTACTCTTACATATTCTTCCTCCATTCCACATATTTTTTATATCAAAATATATTAGTTTTAAGCTTAAAACTTAAACCTACCTTAATATGCTTAGTGTTTTCATGTTTTTAAATATATATATATATGTTCTTATATATATATTCATATGTATATGTATTCT
>NW_012115488.1:19932969-19948382 GCF_000951035.1 Colobus angolensis palliatus | reverse complement strand
TATTCATATGTATATATATGGATATATATATATATTCATATGTATATATATGGATATATATATATATTCATATGTATATATATGGATATATATATATATTCATATGTATATATATGGATATATATCAGAATGCTAGCTCACATAATAATAGAGGCTGAGAAATCCCACCATCTGTAGTCTGCAAGTTGGAGAACCACAAAAGCCAGTGGTATAATTCAATCTGAGTCTTAAGGCCTGAGAACTAGGGTTCAGGGTAGGTGTGTGACAGTGGAAGTCCAGGTTTGAGACTTAAGGCTTAAGAACCAGGAGTGACAATGTCCAATGGCAAGAGAAGATATATGTCCCAGCTCAAACAGAGAGAGAAAATTTGGCCTTCCTTTATTTTGTTCTATGCTGACACTCAGCAGATTGGATGATGCCTATTCACATTGATGAGAGCAACCTTCTTTACACAGTTTACCAATTGAAATGCTAATCTCTTTTGGAAAATTCCTCACAGGCACACTAAAAAATACAGGCTATCTGGGCATCCGTTAGCCTAGTCAAGCTGACACATAAAACTAACCATCAGAAGCTCACCCCTTTTTAACTTGGTGCCCATATGCATCTACTTAAACTCTACTTAACCTTCAAATAACTACAATAACAAAGTCATAATTCGACCTAATATGATACAACTATCATTCATATGACCAAAAATGTACTAATGTCTTCCCAAAAAAGGAGTCTTTGATGTTAACTCTTCTTCAAGAGTCTTGAAATGATGTTAACCCTTCTCCTGATATTCTATACCTTAAATATTGGCATATAAACTTAACATGACTTAAATACTGATGTAAAGTTAATACTTTTTCTTTTTTTGAGACAGGTTTTCACTCTTGTTGTCCAGGCTGGAGTACAATGGCATGATCTCAACTCACTGCAACCTTCGCCTCCCAGGTTAAAGTGATTCTCCTGCCTCAGCCTCCTGAGTAGCTGGGATTATAGGCACCTGCCACCATGCCTGTATTTGTGGGTTTTTTTTTTTTTTTTTGTATTTTTAGTAGAGATGGGGTTTCACCATGTTGGCCAGGCTGGTCTCAAACTCCCGACCTCAGGTGATCCTCCTGCCTCAGCCTGCCAAATTGCTGGGATTACAGGCGTGAGCCACCACGCCAGGACAAAGTCAATACATCTTAAGTTACGTAAGAGAATAAGAGAAGAAAACAATGTCACTTTCCTAATAAATATATATATATATACCCACAAATGAGTGTATAATAAAATAAGGATAAAATGCTCATAACAATTGACAAGTCATGTGACATTTATAACTACCTTCTTCTGCTACAGATTCTGTATTCTCTTTGCTAGTAGCAAGTACCTTAGCTAGTCATGCTTCTTTACCTGGCAGGGTGACCCAAACCCTAAATCCTGAATAATCTGGGTCATTCCTAGTTTTTCCTACATTGGGTTGTTATAATTTCTCATTGACTTTAATCATAGGGCATGGTAAAATTAAGAGACACCCTAGGTGATCATCTGTATTCTAGACATATCCTTCCTTACCTCCATTGTGAAATAGTCATCCAATTCCCCTGTGGTAGTTAAAATCAATCACCCAACCCAGAACAGTAGCTCCCTTCTTGGTCTGTTGACTCAGAGGCATAAGAAGTCCATAGTGGCCTGGTGGCAGTCTTGACCTCCAATTCAACTGAATATTTTATTTTATTTTTATTTATTTTATTTTATTTATTTTATTTAGACGGGATATCACTCTGTTGCCCAGACTGGAGGGCAGTAGTCCAAACACAGCTCACTGAAACCTTGGCCTCCTGGGCTCAAGTGATGCTCCCCCATCAACTTCCTGAGTAGCTGGAATTGCAGGTACACACCACCTTGCCCGACTATTTTTTTTATTTTTATTTTCTTTTTTTATAGATGAGGTCTCACTATGTTGCCCAGGCTTGTTCCAAAGTGCTGAGCTCAAGCAATCGCCACTCCTTGGTCATCCAAAGTGCTGGGATTACAAGTATGAACCACTGTTGTGGTTTTTGATGGAATTATTTCTTTCTCTAAAACTAAGACCTCTAGGCCAGCAGAGTATAAGGTTTGCAGAAATAAGAAGCAAACATGTTTCCAGTGATAATAGTGAGTGGTGCCACTCCCATTTTCATCACTTGATTCTTGTACCCATGAATCTTGGTTCTGGTAGAAGCAACACTATATATTAATGGTTATTAGAACTTTGTTTCAGCCTTTCAAGATATTGCCACCAAGCTGGAACTGAGATTTTAAAAGGTCATTTCACTGTTCTATCAAAACAGCTGCATCAGGATGGCAGAAAACACGGTAACATCAGTGAATTCTATTAGTATGGGCCCATTGTTATACATCCTTTGCTGTAAAGTTCCTTGATCCAAAACTCTACCATATAGAAAACCATGGTGGTGCATAAGGCATTTTGTAAGCCTACAAATAGTAGTTTTGGTGGAGGCATTTCAGGTAAGGAAGGCAAATTTATATCCAAATTGTTTATTGCAGAAAGGACAAAATGCTGTTTCTCCCATAATGGAAATGGTCCAATGTAATCAACCTGTCATAAGATAACTGACTGATCATCCTGGAGAATGATGCCAAAGGGGGACCCAGTGTTAATCTCTCCTGCTAGCAGATTGAGCATTCAGTGGTGGTCATAGCCAGGTCAGCCTTGTTGAATGGAAATCTATGTTGCTTACCCTTTATCCCTGTTACTGAGACCTTTTATTTTAAAGGAGCCCATTGGGCAATGACAGGGGTGGCTGTGGAGAGAAGCTGAGTGCCATCTATAAACTGGTTCCTGCTATCCACTTGATTATTAAAATTCTCTACTGAAGTCACTTTTTGGTGAGTATTCACATGAAATATAAATATTGTCTCAATTTTTCCCATTCAGAGAGTTCTTTATCCTCAAATATCCTTCCCCAATACTTTTGTCACCAATTTTCTAATCATGTTTCTTCTAAATCCCTGACCATCCAGCCAAACCAATGGTGAGAACCCGTGAATTGGTTGGTATAATCACACGTCTGGCCATTTCTCCTTTCAAGCAAAGTTCAAAACCAGGTGCACTGCCCAAAGTCCTACCCATGGGAAGATTTCCCTTCCTTCCTATCTGTTAGGATAGGTCTGGGTGACAGATCAAGACCCTGTCCATGTCAAAAGTAAAAATAATTTATGGGTTCAAGGTCTTTCTCCACACCCTCTTTCAACTTATGCAATTCAATTTTTTCCTCAATCAATGCCCTAATTTTAATAGTAGAAACTCAAAGAGGCTGGGAATACAACTTGCATTGTAATTCAGCCAATCACAGGATGAGTTTCTGCATTTTATTTTTGGCTATTCTAACCTTGCAGTTAGAAGAAATAGAGCTTGGAGCTGGGAATTCCATTCCTTGAATGCCTCCTTTTCTTTCACCACTTTGTACAGCAATAGTGGGAGCAAGCAATGAACATCATTATAGGCCTTAGTTTAAAATAAGTGTTCAAAAATGTCATATACAAAGTCACTTAGCTTCTTGCTTCTATAAGTGTTTGATAAGGAATATCAAGTGCAGATTTCCATTTCCCTATTCAGGCCATAGAACGTCATTGCCCTCTTTTCTACTGGAAATAGTCAATCCCATCTTCAAATCTAATCAGACTAAGGAGACAATTTCTGAAACCTCAAAATCTCAGAATCAATTTATAAAAATCATCCTTAAAATTCTATTTCTTTTGAACACTCTTGGACAAAAATTTGTATTAGAGCTATTCAAAGAAGCAAAAACAATAGGATACACACACACGTGTGTGTGTGTATGTGTGAAAAAGAAACAGAGAAAGAGATAAATTTATCTTTGTCATAGTGTTATAGGAGTTGGGTTGTGCACTTGAGGCAAAGAAGTCCCATGATCTGCTGCCAGCAAGCTTGAGAACTGGGAAAGCCATTACTGTAATTCAGTTCAAGTCCAAATGCCCTAGAATTGGCAGGGAGGAGTAGAGGTCAATGATATAAGTCCAGGCCAGAGTCTGTAGGCCTGAAAACCAGGAGTGCTGATGCCTGAGAGCAAGAGAAAGTGAATGTCTCAACGAAAAGAGTAAATTATCCCTCTCTTCACTTTATCGTTCGATTCTGATCTTAAACAGATTGGATGGCCATTCACATTGGTGAAGATGATCATCTTTCTTCAGTTTACCAATTTAATGCTGATCTCTTCCGGAAACACTCTCAACACACCCAGAAATAATGTTTTATCAGTTATCTGTTTATTCTTTAGCCCAGTCCAGGTAACACATAAATCAATCATCACAACCATTATCAAAGGCCTCTTTGGAAAAATCAGGACTACAATGTAATGTCAGTCATTATAAGATTTCAAGGGTACTTAATGCTCAGTGAACTTGGGCAGTGACCTGCTGTCCAGATTGAAATACACCTTTAAATCTTATTTTCTATTTGCTTGTAATTCTCACAGTAAGGAAAATGTTCTTTTCCTCAGGTATGTTGAGAGAATGAGTTACATTTCTATAGGTCTTTTCTATATTATACATTTGGAAATGCTTAATAAAAGCAAACGTTATCATTTTAAATTAATATCATTTTTATCTAAATGAGACTAATAAAAGTTTCTGCAGTAACGAAAATGTTCTATGCCTGTGCTCTCTAATATGATGGTTACTAGCCATATGTGGCTCTTTAGCAATTGAAGTGTGACTAGTGTAATAAAGGAACTGAATTGCAAATTATATTTAAATTTATACATAGCCACATAAAGCATGTGGGTATGGTAGTGGCACTACAGCTCTAGATTATTATTATTCTTATCATTTTCATGTTCAAGTATTACAGGATTCTAGAATTGTGTTGTTCCTTCTTGAAGACTTCTACTTTTTACTAGTTGTCCATTGGCTAGTTTAATTCTTTATTATATAGATATCTTGAAGAAATTTAGTATCCATATATAATAATATAGCTAAGAATAATTATGTATAATAAATCCAAAATAATTGTCTTATATTGAGCCTACCAGTAATATAAAAGCATATAAACATAAATAATATTCAACTTGAGACTATAAACATTTTATTTGCATTGAAAAACACATTCTTTTTTTCTTTGACGTGCTTTTAACAGTGTAATACATGTTTGTAAATAATATTTAGACTTTCAATTTACCCTTTTAAACTGTTCCACAAGTCAAAAAATATCTAGTTGAAGGAATCTTGGAATTTTTATCAATTAATATGGAATTCAGTAAATATTTAGAAAAGGATCAGAACCTAGAATTTAAAACTTTAACATTGCCCCGTAGTGGGGATCAGGATGGGGAAAGCAAAAACACTGAACATCATGTCCCACATTGCAAGTTAGATCAGTCTTAATAGATTTATATAAAAAACAATACCATTAGTTTCAGCGACACAGATATTTCATATATAAAGTCAATATGACAGATCTTTTTGACAAGAGAGATTAAAGTGCTTGTTTCTAGTGAAAGTGCTCATTTCTAGGGAAAGTATTCTGGAGAAGTTAAAGATCAGGGATAAGATGATGACGTGGGGTATATTGGGAAATGTGCCTCAGTTTGTATTTGTCTAATATTTATTTATAAATAGAGAGATTATAGATATAAGGAAGAATACTATGAAGATGATACTCCCATTTCATTGCATCCTTTCAAGGGTACACAATGTCAGTATGACTTATTCCTGGTATTGTTAACATGATCTTCTGATAAAGGTAGTGTATCTCAGTTTTCTTCATTGTAAAGTATGTTTTCCTTCTAATATACCATTCATTATAACTAAGTCCTAAAGTCCAGCCTCCACTTAGGGTGGGGAGAACTAAGCTCTATCT
The DNA here is from genome assembly GCF_000951035.1 of Colobus angolensis palliatus. Taxonomy (NCBI): domain Eukaryota; kingdom Metazoa; phylum Chordata; class Mammalia; order Primates; family Cercopithecidae; genus Colobus; species Colobus angolensis. The sequence continues at coordinate 19,942,525 of NW_012115488.1, read as the reverse complement.
ACTAGATAAGGGAATATCAAAGTTCTGTGGTTATATATAAAACACCACACACATTGTGGAGAGATATTTTGAGCCTATATGGATTTCCACTTCTTAAAGTTTCATCCACTGATTTTAACATTTATCAATAGATTTGGTCTACAAATATTTTATCATGGTTTTCTAATTACCTGTTTTCAATTTACCTGTTTATTTTCAATTTACCTGTTTATTTCCACCCTTATTAAGGTTCTTCTATAAGACACAGTTGTCCCTTATTTATTTATTTACATATACTGGTAGGAACATTGGATAGCTATCTTATACTTAGGAGTATAATAAAATAGATTATTCATTTTGTTCTTCAACTTGTTTCATTTCCGGCCTTTGAGAGTTCTTTCAGGTTGATTTCTGTCTCCTTTTGATACATCCCCAGATATAACCCCATCCTTTTCTTTTCCTCCTTTTTTTTTAGACCTGCTTTACTTTGTGGCCCTACAAGATGTCTTGTATGTATCCTAGAACAAATAATTCTCCAAAAAGTAATGGTTTCTTTTATTGGAAATTATCTTTAGAAATCAAAATCTGAGCCCTAGATATGCTTGTTGCTACTGGAATGTTACAACTTTAGATCATATCAGAGGATAGAGGTAACAAACATAACTAAGTATTCTAGTCAGTATCTATACACACCTTTTTTTGGTTCTACTTCTCTGTATATTGTATATTTTAAAAGACAAGGGTTCTATCGGATATCTCTAGCTGTCTTCTAGCCCCATAGGGTTTATTCTAGGCTTCATTGTGCTCTCTTGTTGTATGTATTTTGTAGCTTGTTTCTCTGACAGCAATAGGATGTGGCTGTGTCTCCACTCAAATCTAATCTTGAATTGTAATTCCCATAATCCTCAAGTGTCGTGGGAGGGACCAGGTGAAGATAATTGAATCATAGAGGCAGTTTCCCCCATCCTGTTCTGATAATAGTGAGTGAGTTTTCACAAGATCTGCTATTTTTTTATAAGGGCTTCCCCCTTCACTGGGCACTCATTCTCTCTCCTGCCAACCTGTAAAGAGGTGCCTTCCACCATCATTTTAAGTTTCCTAAGGCTTCTCTAGTCATGCGGAACTGCGAGTCAGTTAAACCTCTTTTCTTTATAAATTATCCAGTCTTGGGTATTTCTTCATAGCAGCATGAGAACAGAGTAATACAGTGAAAAACCGGCCCCCCGTTACCTGTAACTTATGTACTTTCATCTCTACTATACATACATATCAGGTTCACATTGTAAGCTCACACCTTATAGGAAATAAATTTACCAATTAGAGTACAGTATGTATGTAAAGTGTCACTTCAGGGCCAATGCAACTAAATACTATCATGAATCTTCTATTCCTAGTTTTCTCTACTAAGGCATTTGTTCCAGATGGCATAGCTACAAGAAAAGGGCCTTTTGAACTGCCTCAGACATGATATAAGCAAGAAATATTTATTAATATTATTAGTACGGTAGGAAAAGCTAACATTAATTTTTCTACTATCATAGGTAATGGCATTTGTTTTCTTCAAAAAATATCCAAATAATTGCTACAAATAATCTCCATGATTTGCATATCGGGACACAGTGTGAGTGTTATCTCAGATCTTTGTGTTATCTAAACTGAGCATCATTAAGCACTGTGCCATGAGATAATCCTTCTAATAACAGCCACTTTATGTAAACCTTCTTCAATAATCTTTAGAAAATTAGCTCATTTTGTCTCCCGAACTACAGAGACAATTATTTAGCAGAAAGTTCTTAGACAGGCATTAGAGAATGACAAATCAGATCTTGTGCTCTGCTCTGGAAATTACATTTGACATGTCTTTGGACGAAGATATAAAACTTAACTGTTAGAGTGTTTTTGAGGATTAGCGATAATAGATATGCAACATTGTTGGCATGGGGCAGGCACCCTGATGTCGTGATTTTTCTTTTATTCTTATCCTTATTTTCACTCTTACGTTTTGCTGAGGATAAAACAAGAAGCCACTGTTTTCTTAGCACCAATTAATTTACTTGGTGCCCTAGGGATTTACCTAACTGAAGAATGAATTTCTTCCACAGTAGGCAGATCTATGTAATATGCTCATTAAAGGGGCACAGTCTGAATTCAGTTTGGTAAAGCAAGTATCTTGGGTAGATATGGATCAAGTACTATAAAAATTCTAAAGTCTCAGATGTTAAGGTGTCAGCTAAGTAATTATTACTGTCCCTTATATTTTACTTGGAAATTTATGGGGAATTTATTTGTATGTCCCCATTTGACTGTTACAGTTCCATAAAAAGTATTATTAATGTTATCCTCTATTAAAATTAAAACAATCCAAGGTGTACATTAAGTAAACAGTAGAATCAGGTGTTCTGACTCCAGAACCAGCGCTCTTCTTGGATTTTACTCTTCCTCTGGGGAAAAAATATCCTTGACCCTACATCTCTTTAAAGTATCATCTGAGGACCAGCCATGCATTTTTCCCAACAGGCACAGCACAATCAGTATGTATATCTATGTCTAGAAAAACAGAAGACAAATAGATAGAAGGATAATCACCTCTTTAAAATGGGTAATGAGGACCAATTATACTTACATACCTACCTATATAGGGCATCTCAACAGTAGTTAAGAAAAGTGAGTTTTTCAAAATTCACTTTCTCATGTTGCATCTTTGCCCGACAGATTTGCATCTAGGTCATAAAATATGCACAAAAAGCCATTCAAAATAGCTGCTTAAGGACTGTGATCCACAAAGTAGGAGAATATCCTTTCTAACACAGAGAGAGGAAGTTCTAACACAGAATATCTGACATCTGAGAGTTAAGTTTCCAGTCTCCCCAATTCTTCTAGAAACGTTTTTTCTTCTCAGAAAAATGACTCACTGCCTGTAGTGCAGAAAAGATTATGTATTTGAGGTAATAAGGGATAAAAGTGTTCCTCTGTGTGTGGTGTGTGGCACCATGTGAGAAGTTCCTTGTTTTACCATTGGATGTGAAGACCGTGGACACAGAGATATGTTGGGAAGTAGTAAGACATTGGTTTTCATTTGTGAGGCCAACTTTCACGAGTGTCTTTCTGTTCTATTCTGTTGGTAAATTAACTCCTTCTCAGCCATAGATGTGTAATATTGGGCAACCTGATATACTTAATGTTAGAGCCAATCTACTTAGCTAGATGCCAATTTTCCATTTCTGCCTTTTAATATCCTCATTATCATCACAACCACATATTCATGTTGAAATTCTTTGCTGATGAAAACACAACAATTTCTACTAACTAAAACAAAACAATCAAATAACCTCTTGGGACAATATTCTGTCAGTTCCTTCTTAATGGACTTTGTCAGTGGTATGAGCAATGAGAAGAGAGTAGCATGTCATTCAAGTATAACATGTGAACAAGTATTATGACTCTCACTGGTGTGTACTTTATCATCTGAGGTAGTAGCAGGCTTTAGTGAGATCACCATTGTAGACTAGTGCAACATAAAACAATAGTTGAAGAATGAATTGAGAGACAGTAATTTTAGAATGAAAATGCCACACATATTGAGCCGAGACTCAAGAGATAGAACTTAGTTGAACCTAGTGTAATAATGAAGACATAGTCACTGTCCTTAAGCACTTACAAAAACATGCAGGTCACTTAAATAACTGACCTGGGCCAGGTACAGATGACATATATATATGGGTGCATGTGTGTATGTATATAATAATATAATACATATACATATGTATAATATGTATATACGTGTGTATGTGTATAATCTCCATTTAACTCACTAGCTTTATCATACCATTTTGATTATAGTCAAAAGGGTATAAAGGACAAATTAACAAATCATACATATTTAATGGTATGTATACATATATATGTATACATATACACACACATACACTTACACATATATACCATTAAAGTCTTACCTAATTGATAAGAAAGCTTTATATCAATCTTGTTTTAGCTCAAGGGCCTTTGGATGGAACCATGATTTATAATCTACAATGGAACAGTAGCCAAATTCATGAAAGCATCTGTACTGGAGACATCTGTTGATGCCTAAATACCAGATGCTATATGTGTTGAAAATTTATATTTACTGAAATTGCCTAAACACGTGTACTTAGCTGAGTCGCAATATTGCAGCTAACAAAAACACAGAACTATAAATGTTCCTGACTCATGAATGGATTAAATGCACTCTATCTATCTCCCAGGATATTGAGCATAAGGCCCTGGTAGGTAACCACAGAGTAGGGGAGATGTAATGAAACTTTATCTAAGCACCTAATGTGGTTGATAAAATATTTGAGTTCTGTGATTAGGTAGCAATAAATTTTTCCTCAACATATAACAAGAAAGATTCTTTGCATTACTAGTAACCACAGAACTGAGAAGAACATTGATGGACATTTTCAGTATGTTTATAGGTATTCTGTGGGGGTAATAAAAGATGCTGTAGTCAACACTTGTAGATTAGAAATTCAGAAAAGACTGACTGACATGGTAGTAGCAATTTATACAGGAAAGAAAAAGAACTATTTAACACCTCCCCCAACTTTCCCACACATATTTGAATACAGAGTTCACTCTCTCCACTAGTATCCTGAACAGCTATCGTAAGCTATTGATTGCTAATGGTGGGTGACTTCAGGGAATTTATATGTAATTGTTCAAATTTTAAATAAGTCAGCTTTGCCTTCACCTAGATAATGAAACAGGAGGTAGAAAAAGCAAGAAACTATGGAAGGGCTATATATTGGATAATGTCTTGTGGGTTACATTGTACATAAGAAAAAGAACTAACTCTTTACATCAAATAATTTGATTTTGGAAGATTCTCAGGACAATTATCTATTAAAATATATTATCTCATGCATCTGGGAAACTGAACATTGTGATTTATTTTAGTTATAAAGCTAGCTTCAATTAATCTGTAAATTCCTTAGAAAGAAACTGTTTTACAAATAACCCTTAGCATGCCTCTAAAAAAAAATAATGTGCTTAACAATATAAAACAGGAAATTTACACTCGGTGAAGTGGTATGTACAAATGTACAAAAATGTTATGTGTTATGTGTTATGTTATCTATAACTATATAACTACATATATGTTTATATTCACTTGTTATATATTGGATACAGGGAAAAGGCCATTTATTCCAGATTTGCCTTCCGAATTTTAAATAAAGTTACTTTGTTTTACCTGAAATATACCTTAACCTTTGCAAGTCTCTAATACTATAGTCTCCAAACCATGGACCAACAAAAAGCCTGAACAATATTCCTTCACTTGGCTTAAAGCATGTACACACTAATGTTTTTCTAAGTACTCCAGGTACAATAGCTTTGATTAAATAGAATTAAATATTGAGACAAAATACTGTGACAAAATTTAGAAATATTCCATGTTAAAACAGCAATGGCAAGAAACAAATGAAAATCATTGTATTTTAAAACATATGGTCAAAGAAAAGAATGCTGTATAGACAGGCTTTTACACATTAAACACCATGTTCAGAAGAAATTCAGGAAAAACTACTACTCTAATGCATTTTGCTCAATCATTGTACATTTTTTGACATCCCATCTCTTCTCAAGAGGCTGAATAAAGAACAAAATAGCATATGGCCAGAAAAGTGAATGTTTTTAAGCCTTTCTTTAGTTGTGTGGCTAAAAAATAAAAAGCGCGCAAATATTTGACTTTTGGATCTCCAGAATTTTCTCCAAGTTGACTTATGAATAAAATGAAATAAGAATGAATTTAAAATTATTACAATTTATTTTTCTACCTTTTAAAATAAATACAACTGAGAAATGAGTGCAATTCTCTTTATATAGCTGTTTCTTTTAGAAAACCAGAAATTCTAAAAACCTACATTTCCACATGACATCACAATGTATTTTCTTTCAATCATTATCAAGCAAAGTGAAACTCTTGGCAATAATTCTGTCTTTTAGTTGTTTGTACTGTCACTGTGATGGCAGCTGAACTTAACACCCCATTTGTTTTCAGGAAAATGTCTTTTGTGCAACAAACTGGCTCAATCTCTGCTTCCCTGCTGTATTAATGTATTTGTGTTCATACAAAAATCTCCATTAATGTGGTTGCTTTGAACATTTCAAGTGTCAGATTTTAGATGCTTATAAATTGACTGCAAGTCAAAACATTACATCATGTTGAGCAGGATACAGATAAAGAGAATAGAAACCTGATTTTAAAATAGTCTATGCTGATATCAGATACATGGCACTGATTTTTATATACCAAAGCAATACATCACTGCAATAGTTCATAGGAAATGACATTACCAGGACAAAAAGAGACATTTTATCTATATCAGAGAAGGAATATGTTACTCCAGATGTCACAAACTATACAACATTGTCATTAACCATTAAGCCACGGTGACCAATCTGAGCTAATGGACTGAGAAAGAAGATATATCTTTTTTTACTACTTTTATAATATTTAAATATATTTTTGTTTAAGAAATCAGTCCGCCAAGAGAGAAATGAATATTGGTTGAAATGTTCAGGCGCAAATACTAGAAGTACCTTAATAATCAGCCAACAACGCAGGCATGGGTGTCTCCATGAGAACTCCTTTTCTGTTTGTCCTTGTAAGTCTGACTTAGGCAATCTATCAAAGAGTTGCACAAGTTTAATTGGGACATATTATAACTAGTAGTATCTTTAAAGATGCTAAAATTCTACAAATTGGAAATTTGTAGCAACAATGAGTAATGATGGAGACTGCCCTGGGAGTATCTGGCCATTTTAATGAAAGAAGCTTGGTTCCATAAGCAATGCAGATATTGGGCCCATCTAGAAAACACAAAATAGCTTGACATCCATGACTTCAGAGTAGTAGTGACATGAACAGATTTTCTAGGCCCATAGAGAAAAATCTTACTGGTGAAAGAGAAAGAATTGGATGAGTGTGCTAAAATAAAAAAATAAAATAAATAAATAAATAAAAAAGTACATGTGTGTCTGTGTGACAGAGAGAATGAATAATATCGGTATGAATAATATCAGCATCATCACAGGAACCTTATTTAGTCACATTTCTCTTTTTATATTGCGAATATTTTGAGGAGACCAACCTTATAATACTACCCTTGTAGTCTAAAATAAGAATGCTTTTAGAACAGCTATCTTTCTCTATCTTCACCTTGGATTTATGTCCTTGATGAAAGACTATTTTCCTTATCAACTTGAAAGCTTAAAGAAACAAATTAAACTATGCGTCTTGAGACCATGGTTCTATGTTTTAAATTATTTTTATTCTATCTGTCACAGTTTACATAGATATTACAAACTGGTAGGCAAATGATTGAATTAAGCCCCTACAAGTCTTTGGCTGTACTGCCCATATATTTAATAAAATAAAGCATTCCAATTATGGATTTTTTTATTTATTCAGATGATGCTTCTTAGCAGTATGCAAAGTGCATGGTATAAGAAAATTAGCAGATATAGCATTAAGTTAAAGCAGATTTACATTGAAGCAAATATAATTTACATAAAATTTGATGGTTGCCTGCAAAGTATGTGACATCCAATTCCTCAGTTTCCCTATAAAAATATGTATAATTATCATTTTAGCTCACATTTTTACACGAATTGAATTTTAAAAGGAAAACAAAATGCTTTGCAAAGTCCACACTCAAACTCAATTAATATTAGTAATCATGACAAAAATAATACTTATTTAGTGTTTACTAAGTGCCATTTGTTATTTTCAATGCTTTACTTATAATGATTATATTCTAGTTAAGACTTTATAATTAAATATAGATATATAATTAAATATAATTTGAGATATATTATATCTCCAAAATACAAATATGAAATATAAAGTAAAGATTCTTTAAGTTATTGTTGAAGATGACACAGATAATACACATTTAAACTAGAAGGAGTCACGGAGAGCAGGGTATACATCCCCTCAAGCATTTACCACTGTACTCCAAAACTTTTATCACATGCCTCTTCACTGTAATGCTTATTTCTCTACTACAATCTTTTCCTCTGAAAGTAACAAAAGTTGCAAAAATTTTAAAGGTTGTAACTTATAATAAATGACAATCCCTATTTACAAAACAAAATTTACTGAGGAAGATTAAATAAAATACAATATAAAATATCCGATATTAGATTGGATTTGACTATTAAGATCTAGACACTGCAATAAACATACATGTGCATGTGTCTTTATAGCAGCATGGTTTATAATCCTTTGGGTATATACCCAGTAATGGGATGGCTGGGTCATATGGTACTTCTAGTTCTAGATCCTTGAGGAATCGCCATACTGGAAACCATCATTCTCAGCAAACTATCGCAAGAACAGAAAACCAAATACCGCATGTTCTCACTCATAGGTGGGAAATGAACAATGAGATCACTTGGACTGGGGAAGGGGAACATCACACACCAGGGCCTATCATGGGGAGGGGGGAGGGGGGAAGGACTGCATTGGGAGTTATATTTGATGTAAAGGACGAGTTGATGGGTGCTGACGAGTTGATGGGTGCAGCACACCAACATGGCACAAGTATACATATGTAACAAACCTGCACGTTATGCACATGTACCCTAGAACTTAAAGTATAATAATAATAAAAATAAAATAAAATAAATAAATAAATAAAAGAAAAAAAAAGATCTAGACACCATGTAATTATTTGTTAATCTTTTGAAATACTGCAAAAACAGCTCTTGGTTCTGCCCCAAAATTCATCCATAGAAGGAGATGAAAAACTACATAGAGGAGTTTAAAAGTGTAGTGATGTTTAATACAGCTGCAGTGATCACAGACTTAGATCACAATACCCAATTCTCTTTGATTCTGTGGACAGCCTTCTCAAGAAAGGTGAGTACAAACATTCTAAACTGCAGAGATCAGTATATATACCTAAATCTACAATGCCCAGACATTCATGAGTGTCCACATGTTATTCAGGAAAACATGATCTCACGAAACAAACTAAATAGGGTGGAAATGATCAGTCTCAGTAATGTAGATATGTAAACTTTCAGACAGATAATTCATAATAGCTGTCTTGAGGAAACTCAACAAACTTTAAGATAACACAGAGTAGGAAATCAGAATTCTGTCAGAGAAATTTAACAAAGATATTGAAATAATGAAAACCAAGCAAAAATTCTGGAGGTGAAATATTCAATTGACAAACTGAAAAATGTATCAGAGTCTCTCCATAGCAGAATTCATCAAGCATGCACAAGATGTAGTGAGCTTGAAGACAGGTGATATGAAAATGCACTGGTAGAGGAGAAAAATTTAAAAAGAATGAATTATGACTATAAAATCTAGAAAACAGACTTAAAATGGTAAACCTCAGAGTTATTGGACTTAAAGAGGATACAGAGAAAGAAATCAGAGTATAAAGTGTATTCAAAACTAACTAACAACATAGAACTTTCCAAACCTAGTGAAAGATTTGAGTATCCAGGTACAAGAAGGTCATAGAAGAAAAAGTAGATGCAACCCCATGAAGACTTTTCTTTTTTTTTTTTT
>NW_012115488.1:19913441-19930819 GCF_000951035.1 Colobus angolensis palliatus | reverse complement strand
AAAAAGGATCCTAAAATAAACAAGAGAAACAGAGCAAATAACACATAATGGGGCTACAATATGTTTGGCAGCAGACTTCTCAGCAGAAACTTTGCAGGTCAAGATAAAGCAGGATGACATATTCAAAGTACTATAGGAAATAATAATTTTTAAAAACACTCCAATTTTAAAACTATAATATTGTATTTAGAAAAGTTATCCTTTAAACATAAAGAAATAAAGACATTTTGCAAAAAATCTGAGAGATTTTTGTCAACATCAGAGTTGTTTTACAAGACAGTTAAGGAGAGTATGAAACTAGACCCCTATCTCTTGCCATAAAGAGAAATCAAAACAAATGAATTAAAACTTCATTCTAAAACTATGAAACTATTAGAAGGAAATATTGGGGAAATACTCCAGGATATTATGCTGGGCAAAGATTTCTTGAGTAAGACCTCAAAAGCATAGGCAACCAAATCAAAAATGAACAAATGGAATCACATCAAGCTAAAAAGCTTCTGCACAGCAAAGAAAACAATAAACAAAGTGAAGACACAACCATAGCATGGGAGAAAATATTTGCAAACTACCCTTCTAACAAGGGATTAATAACCAAAATATGTAAGGAGCTCAAACAACTAAATAAAAAAAATCCCACAAATAATCAGATTAAAAAATGGGCAAAAAAATATGAATCAACACTCTACAAAAGAAAACATACAAATAGACAACAGTTGTATGCAAATACGTTCAACATAGCTAGTCATCAGACTAATGCAAATCAAAACTACAATGAGGTAACATCTCACCCTAGTTAAAATGTGTTTTAACCAAAAGAGCAATAATGAAAGCTGGTGAGGTTATGGAGAAAGAGAAACTCACATACACTGTTTGTGGAAATGTATGTTAGTACAATCATTATGGAGAACAGTAGGGAAGTTTCTCAAAAACTAAAAATAGAGCTAACATACAATCCAGGAATCTCACTTCCAGGTATATATCCAAAAGAAAAGAAAAGAAATCTGTATTCCAATATTTATTACAGCACTATTGAAAATACCCAAGACGCGAAAGCAATGTAAGCACCCACCAATGAATGAATTGATAAAGAAAATGTGGTTCATACACACAATGGAGTGTTTTTATTTATTTAGTAACAGTTCTTAATATACAGTTCTACCCTATGGCAAATATTTGAACATTTATAGGCAATGTGTCTATTTGGTTTAATGTAATTTAATGCAGTCACTGTCATTTTCCTACAGAAGAGAAGAAAACATCATAAAGTTATAATTTCCCTCTCAGAGTTGAGATATTCGCAAACAGATGGAACTCTGAACTTGAGCCTGCTGAAATCAAGAGCTGTCTGCATTCTTATTCAGCTGTAAAAAGAGTGAAATTTTGTGATTTGCAACAACATAAATGAAAGCGGAGGACGTTACGTTAGGTGAAAAAAGCCAGGCATAGAAAGACAAATATCAAACGTGGAAGAAATTGAATTCATGGAGATAGAGTGTAGAATGATGGTTACCAGAGACTGAGAGGAGAAGTGCCAAAAAAGAGATAAAGGTGGGATAGTTAACAGGTACAAATATATAGTTAGATAGAATGAATAATATATTGTATTTGGAAGCACAACAGGGTGACTATAGTTATCAATAATTTATTGTATGTTTCAAAATAACCAAAAGAGTGGAATTAGAATGTCCCAACACAAAGACATGATGACATGTGAGGGGGTGGATACCTCAATTACCCTATTTTGATTATTACACATTGTATGCTTACATCAAAGCTTCACATTTCTCATAAACATGTACAAATGTTATGCACACATAATAATTAAAAATAAAGAAAATTTAATTTAAGAATTATAGCAATGGGAAAGAATAAAATGTTTATTCCTTGTAACATAAAAATTATATTCACAAATATGCCATTTCCATACACATTAGACATTTACTCCTGAAAAAAAAAAAACTGTGTTTTGTGAAGACTTAGATTTAAAAGTGTATCATGCTGATGTCCATACCATCTTTAAGTTATTAAGTCGCAAATTGAGCTAAAGATCTATTACAATATTCTAAGTGATAAAATTGAGACCTTAAATGAAGTAATCTTGGGGAGTCCAATGGAAAGGCAAAGTCTCAAAAAGTTGAGAGAAAAAAATATTTGGCCTGTGTTATCTGAATATATGAGATAACCCATACCACTACTCACAAGGATCTTAGATACCCTAATTGCACCTAAGTTTTGGGAAATAACTAATTTGAAACTACTATAAATTTGGTTCCTAGCAACTATTAAAGAATTATTAAAAAACAAATGCACAACTAAGGTATGCCAACAGATTCTGGGGATAAGACTATAGAGAGATACCTATGTTATTTGTAGGTAATAATTTGGAAAGATGGACGTACTGTGAACATGGGCATATTTTTCCAATTTATGTGAACTATCTTAAAGAATAGAAAATATAAGGAAATTGTAATAAATTATTTTATTAAAGCTGGAAGGAGCTAGATATCAGTTAATCTATCTTATCAATTCTTATTTAAGAAAGACAAAGCACAGAAATGATAAACGCCTTGCCCATGATCACAGTTAATTCATAGAAGAATCAGGACTAAAAATAAGATGTTCCATTTCCTCATCTACTGTACCTTTTACAAATTTGGTCATCCATAGTACTCTGCCATATAAAATTACCTAAAAGGTTTTATATTATTGTGTTTTCATCTAGACTATTATGCAGGGCTGATTCAGATTGTGTAGAGTTCAATGTCCCTGTAATTGCCACCTTAAGAATAGGCAGAAGTTATTCTGTAGAAAAAAATATAAAAATATTATCTCAATAGATGCAGAAAAAGCTTCAATAAAGTCCAACATCCCTTCATAATAAAAACTCTCTACCAACTAGGCATCGAAAGAACATAACTCCATGTAACAAATCTGCACATGTATTGCCTGAATCTAAAAGTTGAGTAACATGAAAAAGAACTCTAAGCTAGCTTTGTGAGAAGAGAAGTCACTACCCAGAAAAATACCTCATGTTCTAACGACCTGAGGGATTCTTTCTGTCTGCTGCATCAAGACCACAGCATTGAAGTAAAGAGTTTAATAGACAGGAGGCTGGCTATGACATGGTTGTACTCAAATCATCACCTCCAAAGCTCATAGGTTAGGAGGTTTTCAAAGGCAGTTTGTGAGAAGGCGTGGGGGTGGTCAGGTAATAGGTGCTTGCTGCCGATTGCTTGAGGAAGAGATGAAATCATAGGGAATCAAGTCTGTCCTTTCTGTGTTCATGTATTAGAACACTCAAATATTGTTTAGATGGCAATACTCCCCAAATTGTTCTACAGATTCCAAATAATTCCTATCAAAATGTCAGCTGGGTTCTGGCAGAAATTGACAAAGTGATCTTAACATTCTTATGGAAAGACAAGGGAATCAGAACAGGCCAAACACTCTTGACAAGAAAAAAAATCAAATTTATACAATTCACACTTCCTGACTTCAAAAGTTATAAAAAAGCAACAGTAATCAAATCAAGGCAGTGATACTAGTATATAGACAGACATGTAGATCAATGGAATAGAATTGTTAATACCAAAATAATCCTATACATTTATCTTAACTTTTCACAATGGTGTCAAGACAATTCAACTGAGGAAAAAATAGTCTTTTCAACAAATGGTGTTGGAAAAAATGCAGATATCTCTATCTATGGATAGATACACTTGGGCTCCTACCTCATATAAATATTTTTTTAAAAAACCACTACCTCAAACCTTATACAAAACTTAACCCAAATTGTATCAAAATCTATCATGGGTGTAATCTTCCTGATATTGAATTTGATAAGGTCTCTTGGTTATGACACCTAAGTCACAAGCAACCAAATGAATATGGACTGTTTTACTTTATCAAAACTAAAAATGTTTTTGCTTCAAAGTACACTCACTACCAACAAAATGAAAAGACTGCCCGCAGAATGGAAGAATGTTTTCAGATTGTATATTTGTTAAGGAACCTTATCTAGAATATACAACAAATTTCAACTCAACAATAAAGGACAAAATATTCAATAATATAGTGGGCAAAGCTTTTTAAATAGACATACTGCAAAGAAGATATGCCCCATAAGGACATGAAAAAAATCAACATTATTAGTAATCAGGGAAATGAACATTAAAACCACAATGAGATTATACTTTATGCACATGTACCCTAGAACTTAAAGTATAATAATAAAAAAAAAACCTGTTATTAAAGCCACAAAAAACGTAAGAAAATACTTGATTAGATATTTTCCCAAAGAAGTGTATATGAAGCCAATAAACAAATTAAAATAAAAAAAAGAGAGAGATTATACTTTACACCCACTAGGATGGTTAGAATAAAAAGTACAGAAAATAACAACTGTAGGCAAGAATGAGGAATAAGTAGAACCCTGAAATATTGCTGTTGGGAATGTAAAACGGTGCAGTCTCTTTGGAAAACAGTCTCAAAGTCCCTTAAGTGATTAAATATAGAGTTATTAAATGATCCAGTGATTCTACTCTTAGGTGTATAACCCAAGATCACTGAACATATATTTTCAACACAAAAACTTATACATAAATGTTAGCATTATTAACAAACAGCTAAAAATGGAAAACAATTTAAATGTCCATAAACTGATGAATAAATAAACAAATCATGGTATATCCACGAAGTGGAATTCAGCCATAAAAATATTTGAACTACAAATGGGATAAACCTAGAAATCATTATGCTAAGTTAACTAAGCCAGGAACATAAGTCGACATTGTATAGTTCATTTATATGAAATATCTAGAATAGACAAATCTATACAGAGAAAACAATTTAGAGTTTGCCAAGTGTTTAGGGTTAGGGGAGTTGGAGAGTGACTGCTAATAAAAGTGAAGTTTATTTTTGGAGTAATAAGAATGTTCTGTAAGAAAATTGTATGGTTATACAACTTTGTGAATATACCAAAAACAAATGAATTACATGCTTTAAAAGACTAAATTTAATTTCATGTGAGTTACATATCAATTAAAAACACCATTTGCAATCAATTCAAAGAAAATGAAATTCTTACTCATAAGCTTAATAGAGTATGCTAAAATTTGTATGTTGAATGACATAATGCTGATTTTAATAAAATTCAAGAAGTTCTAAATAAATGGAGATATACCAAATTTATGTTTTAGAAGACTCAACATAGTATGAATATTGATTCTTCCCAATTTGATTTACACATTTAATAAAATTTCCATTAAATCTGAACACAGTGCTTGATAGAAAAAGGCTAAATTTTACATCAAAGTGAATAGTTAAAATGTCTTCATAATGAATAAATTACAGGAAACAATTTTCACCAATACAGTTGACCTTTCAAATCCACAGATTCAGCATCCATGATTCAACCAACCATGAATCAAAAATATTTAGAAAATGATAACGGCAACACAACAGTAAAAATACAAATAAAAAAGTAACAGATATTTACATGTATTAGGTATTATAGGTAATCTAGAAATGACTTACTCTTTTACTTTTATATATTTTTTAATTTGTTTACTTAAGTTCTGGGATACATGTGCAGAAGGTGCAGGTTTGTCACATATATATATAGGGTTATGTTCACACAATAACCCTACAAAAATGCTCATAGCGACTTTATTTATAATAGGTTACAACAAAAAACATCACAGATGCCCTTAAACAGGCAAATGACTATACAAACTGTATATCCACATCACTGAGGACTACTCAGAAATATAAAGCAATAAACTTGATATAAATTATCAGTTTAAATGCATCTCCAGAAAATTATGTTGAATAAAAAACAATTTCTAAAGCATTTATACTGTGAAACTCTACTTATTTAACATATTACATATGATAAACTTTTGTAAATTGAGAACAGATTAGCTATTGTCTAAAGTCAGGGACAAAGGTTAGGCAGTGAGAAGGTAGCATACATAGTCACAAATTGCAAACCAAAGTATCCTTGTGGTGAAGAAACTGTTTTGTATCTTGAATGTGGTGAATACAAGACCTACATGTATAATGCCAAGTAGAATTGAATACATACACATACAAATAAGTAGAAGTACAACCATGGAAATCTAAATAATATCATTGTATAGTATCAATGTCAGTATATATGTTGTGATATTGTACTAGGTTTTTTCAAAACGTTAACACTGAGAAACTGGATAAAATGTGCATGAGCTTTCTCTGTATTATTCCTTACAATTGCATGTAGGTCTAAAATTATCATAAGTAAAGTATCAATTAAAATGCAAAAAGATTTATAAAAGTTATGACATGCAAATACCAATCAAAAGAAAGATGATGTGCCTATGTTAAACAGACTTCAGAAGAAAAACTACCAGAATTTACTATGCATTGCATAGTAAAAAATATGATTACCAAATAGACATGACAATTCTACATTTGTATGCACCTCACAATAGAGCTTCAAAATAATTGAAAGAAATCTAAAGAACTGAAGGAAGAAACAGACAAATTCACGACAATTATTGGAGACTTCAATATTCCTCTCTCAGTAATCAATAAAATAGAGAGAAAATTACAACGGTATAGAAAACCTGCACAACATATGAAACAACTTAACCTAATTGACATTTGTGATACATTTTACTTAACAGAAAAATACAAATTATTTTCAAGTGCACGTGGAACATTGGTCTCAATAGACCATATTATGTATTATTAAACACTCCAACAAAATTTTAGCAAGTGAAAACATGGACAGTATGTTTTGGAATCATAATGGAATCAAACTGTGAATCAATAACAGAAAAATATCTGGATGATCCCCTAGTATTTGGAAATTAAACACAAAGCCTCTAAATAACTCCAAGGTTACATAGGAAATGTCAAGTAAAATTAAAAAATATTTTGACTTGAATGAAAATGAACAAAGCAACATATATTTTATTGGATAAAGTTAAATCACTAGAGAGAGAACATATTCTCCCTGTGAATTCATTTATTATATCCTTTACAAAATAAGTTCCAAATCAATGATCCAAGCTCTCACAAGTAAAATTATTAAATAAATATGAATGGACCCAAAAGTAAAAACAGAAACATAAACAAATGAAATATTCAAAAAACCAAAAGAGAAAATTAATATAAACAAGAACAGGTGATTTTTAAAATTCAATAAAATATATAACATGTAGTCAGATTAACCATCAAAGTGATTTTTTTAAATAACATAAATTATTGATATTTACAAACATTAAAAAGGGAATATTATAAACTGCCTTGTGCCCACATTTAAAATTTACATTAAATATACAAATTTCTGTAAGACACCAACTACAAAACTGATCAAATAGAAATAAATAGCTTCAGTTTTCCTGTATCTATTAAAAATAAATTTATAATTAAATAACTTTTAACAAAAATCCTTCTGGTTCAAATGGCTTCACTGGATAAATATTGCCAATTATCCAGATTATTTCAGAAAATCCAAGGGGAGGGAATACTTCTGTACTCATTTTCAGGGATGAATATAACCCTATTACATTAACCAGAAGCAAGCATTTAAAGAAAAGCAAACTATAGACCAACGTTCTTCATGAGCATAGATAGAAAAATCATCAAAAAGTGTTTGGCAAATTGAATCCAGCAACATATAAAAGCAACAGTATGTCATTACCAAGTAGAGTTTAGCTTGGGAATGCAAAGCTGGTTCAACATTTGTATCAATCAATGTAATACACCATGTCAATAGACTAAAGAAGAAACATAGGATCATCTCAATAGGTATAGAAAAGATATTTCATAATTTATGAATAACTTTCAGTAAAATAAGGACAAAATATAACTTCCTTAACCTATTAAAAGACACCAATAAAATTATACATTAAGCATGTATTAAATTTGATGAAACACTAAATATTTTTCTCCTAAGTTTGGAACAAGCTAGGATGTCCTTTCTCACTGTTCTTATTCAAAATTGAACTAGAGGTTCTAATAATTTCTCAGAACAAAGATATTACCAGAGTTTCTACTTTGGAAATGATGTTGTCACAACCTAAAGTCTCTGTGGCTAGCTATGAAGCAGAAAAAAATGAATAGTAATATATAGTTAATGGTCTCCATGGAGACAGATAATGGGAATTGAAGGACTTATTCCAGTTTTGAATTAGAGTATTTAGAAATAAGTATAATAATAAGCATGTATGAAAGAAGTGATTAGCTGTATAAGCTTATGTAATATTCTGTATTTTTATCATGTAAATTTTCATCAGTGGCTGGTATATATTTTCTTTCCAAGAAATTGTTGTTCACATTAGATGAAAACTGTGGTTTAAAAATTCTGTAACTATTCTGTCATTATCTAAATTCAAAATATATATATATATTTAACTACAGATGCTCCTTGACTTATGATGATGCTATGTCCCCAAAAACCCATCCTAAGTTGAAAATACATAAATGAAACATGTATTTAATACACCTAACCTAAGATTATAGCTTAGCTTAGCCTACCTTAAACAGATGCAGAATACTTAAATATCAGCTTAGAGTTGTACAAAATAATATAACTCACAGCCTATTTTACAATAAAATGGTGAATATCTCAAAAATTTGTTGACTACAATATACTGTACAGTATAGTACTGATTGTTTACCCTTGTGATTGTGTGGCTAACTGTGAGCTGTGGTTTGCTGCCACTGCCCAGGACCACAAGACAGTGCTGTACCACATAACAAAATCCCAGGAAAAGGCCAAATTCAAAATTTTGAGTATGGCTTCTACTTAATACATACTACATTTGCACAACTGTAAGGCCAAAAAGTCTCTATGTAAAAACATCATAAATCAGAAACCAGCAGTAATATATCATACACAATTCATTAGCAACTGATTTTTGACTCTATAATCAAGGACAAATTTAGATAATAGGCTTTGAAAGGGTTCAAGGAGACATAATTTTGAAAGACATTTCCAATTAACTTCATTATTTAACATTTTCAGATTAAACAACATTAGTTTATGCAAGGATTCAAAGTTTTCAACTCATGACTCTGTCATGAGTTGAAAAGGCAATATCTTGTTTTATAACAGGATGCCACAGTGAGTGGAGCTGGCCGACTAACGAATATGCACATGTAAACATTTACATAGATGTAATCAATCTTCTCAGGCAGAAAACATTTGTATGCCCCACTATGAGAAAAAGAATATAAAAAGTCCCAAAATTTGGGCTTACCTCCTGGCTGTCTCGCCAAAATGCAGTACCGGATAGAAGGTCTTGACTGGGAGTTGTTCAGGTTCTGGGCGGGTTGAACAAAGAATTGAACAAAATGCAAAAAACAAAAAGAAGAAGTAATGAAAGACAAGCAACAGAAGAACAGGGTGATGAAGGCACAGATTTATGGAAGAAGCAAAAGTACAGTTCACAGAGTGGGAACAGACTCGAGCAAGCATCTCCAGAGTCTCTCTAATGCAATGCTCCCCAGGGTTTTTATAAAGTCAAAATAACTAGGCAGCGCCCCCAGGTACTCTTTAGAGGCCTCTATGAAGGATTGGCCTGTGACCAATCAGATGCTAGAGGCTTGGCCTGCGGTCAATCAGAGGCTAAAGTGGAAACTCCTGTTACTACAGGCAAGGCTGTGGCCTGTATGCTGCCTAATCTTGCGTAGAACTATCTGCACCTGCGGTTTCCTTAATCCTGCCTTAATCCTTAGTTACTCTAATTCCCTATTGTTCTACCTCAAAACTACATCCAAACCATATTAGATGCCTATTAAGAGTTTTATTAAAAGTCTTAACTAGCAATGATTATGAAGTTTAACCTATGCAACAGCCCTTTCAGGCTTCTTTTGTCTCCATCAACACTAATTTCTCAGGAGTCCTTTAGAACATTTCATTTCAAATGAGTGGGAACTAGAAAGTACCAAGTAAAGAAATTAATTCATGAAGATTATTGCAGCATACACATTCACAATTATGGTGTAGATACTGTAAAAAATACAATTGATGTCAATAGATGCCTATTTCTATTATATATTCAGAAAAAGAGAATGCCAGAGAGCGAAATATACGGTACTTGGTCCCTATGACAAAGCAGCCCTCCAAATTATGTCATTTTCAAAATACTTAGGAAAAACCTATATGACATAAAATACTTTCTGAGAAAAATATGGATTGCACTTCACAGGGTGTATCAAGGGTTAATAGCCGTATTACCTTTATCCTAGAGTAAACAGTTGGTATGTTACACTATTTTTGTTCTGCATCTAACTTTATGTTGTATAGTCTGGACAATAACGTGAGGATGGCAGCTGAGTGTCTAACGCTGTCAACATCAGTTTTAATAATTTCTTTTCAAATATCAAAATCACAATGTCAAAAAATTACAAGAGTATGAATATCTTTGCAGGAATGGGTTTGGGTCTTGTTTTACTTTATAGGAGTAACTTTATATCACTTCATGTTGTAGTATTTCTTCCTTAATAATGTGCCCATGAGTACAGACCTGAGGTAATTTTTTAGACAGAAGTTTTAGTAAGTTAGTAAATATGCCACGTGGCACTTAAAAAAGAGTACATGGAGGTTTCTGTTTTAAACAATCTTAATACATTTTTATCATTTGCTATCTTATATAATTTTTATTTTGGATTCCAAGTTTGTACTAATAGAGTTTTCTGAAATTTTTGCTTTATGTGTTAAGAATTCTACTTCCAGCCATAACTTACATGTACTATAAAAGCAAAACATTAGATGAAAATCAAATATGAAATAGTTTAGTACAAGAGGAAGATATATTTATGCAAACTCTAAAAAGTATCCTGTAAAATCCGTATATGAACGTTTTGAAAAAAAACAAAAATGTGCTAATAAAAAAAATTATTTGGCATGTCTAAATTAATAAATATAGGGAAATGAAGGTTAATGGTGCTCTAGGAGTAAGGCTGTTGTTTGTGTTTGATTAAACTATTACTCCTACGATGTATTTAAATTAGTGATTTTATTCTACTGATCTGACTTTGAAGCAAGAAAATCGTAGGAAACATTAAGAACAGAAGGTGGCAGGGTTCTCTTGGAAATGTGTTTCTGTAAATGAATCAATGCAATGTCCTTAGATGTTTTTTCACATAGTATATACAAAAAAGGTAAGATTTTTACACTCAGTACTGCAGATATTAAAGTGACATTTTAATCACACTTGATTAATCATGTCTATAGAGCAACATTTTGTTTTATAATTGTCAGATAAACATTTTCCAAGTTTTGAGCTACCAGAAACCAAAAATATTTACATTCCTACTTTTTTCTATGAAAATATTTGCCAGAGATGGCTTCATATTTGTGTTACAATAGCACACTATCTACAGTTTCCTTTTATATACTTCTTAAGGTTTATTTTATGAACTTTGGCAAAATGACATCTTTTATACTATTGTCTATATTCATTTGAAGCAGAAGAAGTTTCATTTCTTTCCAGCATAAAAATATAAAAATAAGTTTAAAATGAAAATATTCCTTGTTTCATTGATATGTGCCTTATATTTTAGTATAATTAAAGAAATGTTTGGAGTTTTATAGCAAACAGATGGTATAAAATAATTTTAATGAAGCCTATTGAGAACTGATAATCCTTCTAATTAATTACATTATTCAAGCTAAACACAAGAATATTAGTCTATATAGTTTTTCCATTAATTTAAAATTAAAAATAAGGAAAAAAAAGATCAAAAAAGTAAAATTCAGTTTTCATTAAGAGTCATAAGGTCCCATAAGGTTTCTGAAAGACAGAAACCTCACTTTTCTTTATGTATGTTTAAAACCAAAATATTTCCATATTAAATGGCCAAATTGGCCAAACCTTCCATAAACTACTATTTTTAATGATATTATAGTCTAAGCTAAAAAAATTAAAAAAACAACAATACAACCAAAATAACAAAGCCCCACTTCTGTTTTCTCATGTGAAATAGCTCTAAATCTCTGAGGGATGAGCATTCTGCAAGTCTTAGAGGAAACAGTGCCTAATCTTTGCCTCAGCATGTGATTTCTTCATTGTCTAATTTCATTCACTCATTTTACAAATATTCAATCATAATTATTGCTCTGATTGCCGAAGTTTAACATTGTTAAACCATAATCTAAATATATGATTTAAACTGAAGTGACTCCATAATTTTGTCTTGAGGTTAAAAAAAAGTGCAACAAAGTTGAAGAATTTTTCACCTGCCAGAGACTGCACATCTTCTCTTACCTAAAAATCACAGGCAAAGTAATTTCAAAGATATGAATACAAAATAACTAGTAATGTCTAAATCTTTCTAAAAGTTTGACAGAAAAAAACATAAACAACATTGGTTTATGTTTATAAGGAAATAATTCTCATATGCATACAATTATAGTATTTGTAACAACAGGCTATGAATAGGACAGTGGTGAATTTGTGTTTTAATATCAACTATTTTCTTTTACCTTTTATGTGATTGTAAAATATCTTCATAGGAAACGTGGAAAATTCATTGCAGGAGTCAAAAGTAACTAGAATTAATTGCAATCTTGTCAGAGGCATAACTTACTTTTAATAATATAGTATTTTTTCATTTTATTTTGTCAACATTTCTACTAATCTGCACTTTTAATGAAATTAAAAAAATTTCTAGGTGCCATACGCTGTTATATAAATTTAGTATGTATATTTAAAACAACAAAGTTACATAATGTATATCTTTTTTTGTTGTTTTATACAGATAAGAAATCTGACACAGAGATAAAGCCACATAAGCAAGGTTACTGAGTTAGTAAGTAGTCGAGTCCAGGACTGAGCCAAGATGAGAGTCCTTCACTTTAGAATTGCCCCACCAGATGAACTGAGTCACAATGAGCCAATCAAAAAAGTTAATTGTCAGAGAGACCCAGTAGTCACTTAGTTTTAATAAAAAGAAGATATACTAGCAAAATTAAAATTTTCAAAAGACGGATAAAATCTATATAAGTAATAACGACATTCTTAAGGAATTTAGGTGTTTAGGTACAACCAAGAAACATCCACACCCACACAACGTCAAACACACACACACATTTTCTAAAGCTAAAACAGATACTTTTCCAATTTAAAAATTCAGTGAATAAGCTGAAGGAGGCAGTGCTCAACATTTAGAGTTTATTTATTGGCTTGAAATATCACATAAAATTAATTTTAACAATAGGGTAGCACATGTATAAAATTATAAATATTAGGAGTAAGATAACAGAGGTGGAGGATAAATCAAGAACTGGTGAGAAAAATAAGATTGAAGAAAGAGAAAAATTGAGAAGGCATGACAACTTTAAAATATTTTAAGAAAATATTTCTATATAAAATCTTTGTATAAATACGAAAAGTCAAAAGATCCCACTGGATTCAAGGATGGTTTTCTAACTTCTGACAAAATTCTGAATTTTTATGCTAAATGAAAGAATATTACTACACTGAAAGCAACTGCAAGTCAATAGAAAATTTTGTTAAATTCCCTTTGGCCTGTGCTCCCTATTAATTCATTAACCAGTTGCCTCCAATCCAAAGTCCATTTCCTTCAATTTCCATTGGTAAAACTGATATACTATAATGTGGCTCAAAATTTTCACCACTTTATATTAAAGATGATTCCGCAAGATCCAAGTATGAAGTTATCATCTTGGGATTTTTTCCAACCCTCCTTTTTTTTATCCTCCCCAAAAGTGCCTTACCCTAATGTTATGAATAATATGTCTTAAAAACAATCCTCATAGTATCAGTCTCTAATAACACACATGATCAGATTGTCAGCAAATGAGAATAAAATGATTAAAGCTGTAACTCAATACCAAGTTTCACTAATAATTTTAAAGACACAATCATTCAAGAGACACAGAGAGAGCTGGGAGATATTTGGGGCATTTAGCATGATGCTGTATAATGTCCTTTCTTTCTAGATGAAACATGGTCTGGGTTCCATGGATAAATGAGATTTTAAGTTGTGAGGTATCTCAGCCATCAGATATCTCCATCTTTGAATCAGATAGTTGCAAAATTTGTGATATTCTTCAGTGAACTAAATCACAATAATCCATTTATTCCAGGCTTACTTGCCATAGCATGCTAGGCAGTTAGGAACATTCTGTGAAAGCATTTTAAAGATAAGGACTTTTCTGCCACCACAAACAAATTAGTTTGAATGTGGAGAGCTGCATTATTAATATATTCAAAAGAGATTAGATAAAATAAACTACCTTCTTTCTTACACAGTAGAATCCTCCTGCTGCCCTCCTTCCCCTGGAGTAAATGAAGACAGAAAGTCATGATCTAACACTTGAACGTTACCTTCTCAATATTAAAAAGAGATACCTACGGCCAAGTGAAATCTATTCCAACAAAAGAAGAGTAGTTCAATATTAGGAAATCTAAAAAAACAATTCACTATGGTATCAAAATTCAGGAGAGAAAAATATAAATATCTTAAAGTAGAAAACCCAATTTGTTAGTTAAATATACATTTGTGTTAAAAAAATAATACTCAGTTGAAAACACTTTTCAACAGTAGGTGATGTTTTATGTTGGTTCAGAAGTCAGCTTTTTTCTTAATATAAGTAAGCTTGAGACTTTCCTGTAAAAGAGAGGAACAAAACAAGAATGCACAATGTTTTTACTGCTATTTAAGATTGCTTTGAAAGTGTTAGACAATGTACTCAGATAAGGGATAAAAGTAAAGTTAGATTAATTATAATTCAGAAAGTAAAATCATCTCTAAATTTAAAATGCATGATTATTTACAAATAAGTGTTAGAAGCCAATATAAATAATTAGAAAATGTAGTAAAGAGACATATTATGTGAAACAGAAAGCAAAGATAGTACATAACAATAAATATGTGAAGTTATAATAGAAGAGAAAAACCTGTATGTAATCGCAAATAAATGAATGAAGAAATATTAGAAAATAAACCAAAAGAGAACATTCTTGATGGATATGAAAGAAAATCTAAAACAAACAGAAAGCTACTAAAATACACACAAAAAAATGAACAAATGGAGGCTGTATTAATTATGTCCTAGAATAACACTAGTGAACATAACAGCTCCCAATTTTCCCTAGGGTTATTAAACTCTTAGCAGTATCCTAATAAAAGTCTCTCTAATGTTTTCCTTGAGCTACAGAAATTATTTGGAGGAATGTAAAGATTATTTGGAGGAATGTGAAAAAAAGAATAGTTATGAAAATTCTGAAAAAAATAGAACAAAAATTATTATCTAGCCCAAACAAATAATAAACACTTTAAAGATCTCTACAAATACAAAGATTGTAGTATTAGTCCATGATTGCAGAGAACAATGAAATAGAAAAGAGAATTTAGAAATATATTAAAATATGTATGGAGATTTAATGTGACTCCATATCTTTAATGATCTTTTAAGCTAAAATGAATTTTCCAAGAATCTTACTATATCCGACCCATATGGATAATATATTTAATTATAAAACATGAAATGATAGATGTACCAGAATAAAATAATCGATATTTTATAACATAGAGTGAGAAAAACTTTTCTAATAAACTTAAAATTTAGAAATAAAAAGAAAAAAGGACACACTTGACAATACAAAAATAAAAATAACATACATGATGAAAGGGAAAATAAAACAATTTAAAAATGGGAAAATACTGGGAAGTTATATAGCTTAATAATGATTATTAATAAAAGAGAAAAATCCAACAAATCTGCAGAAAACAAGGTGGAAAAGAGAGTTGAATAACTAGTGATTAGATGGATACATATAAATACCCCTTAAGATATGAAAAGATGCTCAGATACTCGTAGTAAGAGATGTGCATGTGAGACAGCATTAACATGTGTTTCTTGCTACGCTGGCAAATATCAGAATTTGGATAACATGTTTTATTGGTATACGTGTTTAAAAACAGATTCATAATTTCTGGTAAAGTTGCAAATTGTCATCACACCTGTGGATGGGAATTTGGCACGGCTATAGTTTGATCATGGGGGTGGATCCCTCTTGAGTAGATTAATGTTTTTGCTCTGTGGGGTGGGGTTTGAATGAGCACTCATTATATTAGTTCTTAAGAGAGCTGACTGTTTAAAAGAGCCTGGCACAGCCCCCATTGCTTCCTTTCTGGCTGTTTGATCTCTGCAAACACAGGCCCCCTTTTATTACTATTATTATTATTATTATTTATACTTTAAGTTCTGGGGTACTTGTGCAGAACGTGCAGGTTTGTTACATAGGTATACATGTGCCATGGTGATTTGTTGCACACATCAACCTGTCATTTACATTAGGTATTTCTCCAAATGCTATCCCTCCTTTAGCCCCACACCCCCCAACAGGCCCCAGTCTGTGATGCTCTCCTCCCTGTGCCCATGTGTTCTCATTGTTCAACTCCCACTTATGAGTGAGAACATGCAGTGTTTGGTTTTCTGTTCCTGTGTTAGTTTTCTGAGAATGATGTTTTCCAGCATCATCCATATCCCTGCAAATGACATGAGCTCATCCTTTTTTATGGCTGCCTAGTATTCCATGGTGTATATGTGCCACATTTTCTTTATCCAGTCTATCATTGATGGGCATTTGGATTGGTTCCAAGTGTTTGGTATTGTGAACAGTGCCTCAGTAAACATACATGTCCATGGGTCTTTACAGTATAATGATTTATGATCCTTTGGGTATATACCCAGTAATATGATTGCTGGGTCAAATGGTATTTCTAGTTCTAGATCCTTTAGCAATCGCCACACTGTCTTCCACAATAGTTGAACTAATTCACACTCCCACTAGCAGCATAAAAGTGTTCCAATTTCTCCACATCCTCTCCAGCATCTCTTGCTTCCTGACTTTTTAGTGATCGCCATTCTAACTGGCGTGAGATGGTATCTCATTGTGGTTTTGATTTGCATTTCTCTAATAACCAGTGATGACCAGCTTTTTTTCGTATGTTTGTTGGCTGCATAAATGTCTTCTTTTGAGAAATGTCTGTTCATATCCTTTGCCCACTTTTTGATGGTGTTGTTTGCTTTTTTCTTGTAAATCTGTTTAAGTTATTTGTCAATTCTGGATATTAGCTCTTTGTCAGATAGATAGATTGCAAAGATTTTCTTCCATTCTGTAGGTTGCCTGTTCACTCTCCAGGGTCTCTGTTTCACCCTCTGCATGAATAGAAGCAATCTGAGGCTTCCACCAGAAGCAGATGCTGGCACCATGCTTTTTGTATAGCCTGCAGAATCATGAGCAAAATATACCTCATTTCTTTCTAAATTATCCAGCCTCAGTTATCCCTTTATAGCAACACAAACGAACTAAGAGAGACACTATTCAGAAAAGTTATATTTAGTGCAC
>NW_012115488.1:19901762-19909351 GCF_000951035.1 Colobus angolensis palliatus | reverse complement strand
GTTTATGGCTCAGTGGAAATAGAAATGGGAAGAAGAAATTGTTGTTTTTAAATATCAGTTGACGTGTGTATTGTATAATTAGTTTACATAATTATAAAACAAGATTAAATTAAATAAAGAAGAACCACTAGCGATTTAAAACGAAATTTATCTGAAGAAGATCACCGCCTATAAATTCAGTGTTTAAAGTGCAAAGGAAATACTCTGAAGTATTTTAAAATCTAGTGTTATGTTGGGGGCAAGACAGATTGCATTTTTTTGCTATTAAAAATAATAGGGCAAAAGAACTGCCACAAAAATCTTAAACTGTTTTTTAATAAAAATGTTGTTAGTAATAATATAGAAACATGTATTTTGAAAATATAAACATATGTATACATATAAAGAATGATTGTCAATGCAGGTAAACAGAAATGCAAATATACAATTGAAAAAGTTATGTACAAAGTGTCAAAATAAATTCATGATGTATTTTCTCATATATATTATTCCTTAGATTTGTCTACTGAAAATATCCAGAAGTTTACCTAGCTCAATAATAATAAGTACTCCTAGAAATCAAACAGCCATATTTGCCATTTGTCTCTGAAAACAATCAGGGATCCTTGGAGAAACAGTCAACTATTCTATTTGGGGCAAACTTTCAGGTGAATGAATAATATTTCATGACACTATAAAGCCAAGCAGTTATGTTAAAGGCTATTTTTGAAGAAGGATTCAGCACCAACTTTTAAAAGTTTCTGCTGAAAAAAATTTGGCACAATTGAACGTCAAAACGAAAATTATTCTAGTTTGTTAAAACATCAAATATACAAAACTCTATGCATTTATAATGATTGTGAAAAAATTAATTGATTACCTTTGAGGATACTTGGGAACCACTCATTATCCTAAAAGGTATGAAGAAAGTGGAGAAAAAAAAAAAAGTTTTCCTGCTTTTCCGTAACAAACTAAATATCTGAATAACCAAATTGTAATCGTAGGAAAAACAGCTGATATAGATAGAAGTAAAATAGTGGTTTTAAAATATCTCTACCAATTATCTGACACTCCTGTTTCCAAAAGATGTAGCCTTGTTCTACTCCTCGTTTATAATGAACATAATGTGGTGAAAATGAGAGTGTGTTACTTCCAAGACTAGGTTACAGATGACATTGTGGTTGCCTTTTTGTTCACTCTTTTGGATCCCTTGCAATGAGGACACTCAAGAGGCTTTATATGGCTCACTATAGATTTCCTAGTCCTTTCACTGGAATCAGTTAACAATAGATACAATATTTTAAGATTATGTACTCACATTTAGAAAATACAATTTGCTGGTGTATTTTGAGATCTTCCACCTCTAACATCTCGAGGATTTTGCAAGCCTTCTCTCTTCTTCCTCAATGGTTGAATGCTGCTTCTCATCTCTGCTCCTAGTAGGTCTTTCTCAAATGAAGCTCTGTTTCTGAAAGTGAATTTTATAGGGTGTTTCTAAGATCTGCTGTTCCCATGCAAAGACTTTCCGCACTCTCCGTTCTTTCCTATTGCACTATCAGGACCTCATGCCTGGATTTTCAGTGTGGTTCTCCTGGACTTCGTTGCCTTGCTAACATTCACTCTCAAGGTAGTTTGGGATTTCTCCTTCTTTATAATGCTAGAAATACTGTTTTTAGATTGTCCTATCCTTCGTGTTTGTGTAGTTTCCAGTAGAGAAAGTAAAATGATTTCAATAAAGCTACTCTTATAATCCCATGAGAATTGAAGTACAGATTTTACTGATAACGCTAAAGCCTGGCTTCTTTAACAAACACAAAAAGTTATCTTCATAGTTATGTTCTTTCTAATAAAAGGCAGCATTATTTTATTAGAGTTAAAATGCTATACCTTGATTGACATTTTGTTAATCTATAAATTAAACAATTTAAACATTTTAAATCCATTGAAACTCTTCACATCCAGAGGCATGTTACTTTTCTGTGATTATTGAAATTGTATATATATGCTGAAATATTGTCATTTTCTCATACGGAATTTTCAGAATTTTATATTAGAGTCATTCTAGTTATTATAATATAATTTGCCACTCAAATTTTAACTAATATAAATTCTATATTTTGCTAATACTTGGAAAAACTAAACATTTTTATAATAGTTGGTTATTAATCAGCTATGTCAAACCAGCCACTTTATTCAGCTTTAGTTAATTCTAAATAAAGTTTCAAACAATATATAAAATGTTGATTGTATTTTTCTGAGTTATTCCTCTAATTTCTGTGTACAATTATAGAACAAATTCAGAATAGTTTTTAATGATAGTGTTTCAAATGAACATCCTTGCTTACTCCCAAATTTTAGAATATAAAATGATAAATGTTTGCTTAAATTAGAAAATCTTTACCATGTTAAAGAAGTACAAGGAAAATATGAAATAATCTATGAGGTGATCCATGCCATGCTCTCAAACCTCATCCCATACCATGCTATTTTCTTGTTCATCACCATTGACAACTATCCAGTACCTTTTCTTTTTCTTAACAAGAAAATATTTTGCCTTTCAATTGTTGTGTCCTATACATACATCATTGATATTAACCTGTCGAAGAAATAAAATAAGTAGATTTCTTCATGGGAGTGGCTACTTCTCTTCTTGCACAATTCTCGTCTGTCAATCAATATCTTGTTTTTGGTTAGATTTTCTTTAAACACACTAAATTAATACCCTGCCTGGTAATCTTGCTACTCTATGTCATCACTTTATATTAGTTGGGGCATAATGACAATGCTAATTGCCTTGTTTATTTGTTACCTAACTTAAAATTACTGATTTTGCTGTGTCCGTAAATTTACTAAAAGGATTACTCATAATTCATCTCCGTGGGTATTGTGATAAAATAACCCTCCTAGATTATAGCAATATATTATGAGGAAGTTGAGAAAAGCAACATCAATGTTTATATATGAACTGTTACAGCAGAAATTCTGGGGAGTAGATAATAGAGTTTTTGGAAAGGAAGGTAGACCTGCCAAAATATCTTCTTGCACAATTAAAGTGTATTAATGAAAATCAACCATTCTAAGGTTTATTTTCTCACTTAATTTTGTTATATCCTTTTCATTTTCTGCCAAATATAATCATTAATTAGGAACCAGTTGTCAAACTCCTACTATAACTCTGTTAATTTTTATTAGCTTTCCTCTAGTCTGTCTTCATTATATTACATTCTGCTTTTATTCCTATATCTATTTTTTAATTATTGTTAGAACACTTTTAGATTTTGAGAAAAACTACAAAAGTAATACAAAGAGTTACCATATAATCTAAACCAATTTTCTCTATTATTAATATTTTCCTTAGTATGGTAGAGTTGTTATATTTCATAAACCAATATTGATATATTTTTATTAAGTAAAATGCATATTTATTCATATATCCTTAGTTTTTAATCTGACATTATTTTTTGTTCGAATATATCATGTAAGATACCATATTAACTGTAGTCCTTATGTCTCCTTGGGTTTGTATTGGCTGTGACAGTTTCTCATAGTTTCCTTGTTTTTGAAAATCTTAACACCTATGAGAATTATTAGTCAGTAATTTTGTAGAATGTCTCAAAATTAAGTTTTGTCTAATGTTTTTCTTAAGATTAGACTGGAGTTATGGGGATATGGGACTTTCTAATTTTCTGATACTACAAGATACTCCAGGTGCATCACCATTGTAGATAATTTTGCCCTAGTATTAGAATCAACCATTTCTCTGAGGGGTCATAATTCTTTTTGTTAGAGAACGATGTATTAGTCCATCTTCACACTGCTGATAAAGACATACCCAAGACTGGGCAATTTACAAAAGAAAGAAGTAATGGACTCACAGTTGTGTGTGGCTGAGAGGCATCGCAATCATGGCAGAAAGTGAAAGGCACATCTCACATGCTGGCAGACAAGAGAACGAGAGCTTGTGCAGGGAAACTCCCCTTTTATAAAACCATCAGATCTCATGAGACTTATTCGCTATCCTGAGAATAGCACAGGAAAGACCCACCTCCATGATTAAATTACCTCCCATCAGTTCCCTCCCACAATACATTGGAATTGTGGGAACTACAATTCAAAATGAGACTTGGGTGGGGACAGAGCTAAACCATATCAAATGATATTAGAAGCAAATAAGTGGACATTAGGCATGCTCATTGCTGTGACTGTTATGAACATTGGGTGTGTTTCATCTAGACTCTCTCAGCTGACAGAGGAAGAAATATAATAATGTGTAGATATGCATATATCTGTAAATATTTCTCTATGTAATCATTTGAATTCCTAGTAAACTAAAATTAAAATCATACTGATGTCTCAGGCTTTAATTCATTACCACAATGTCATTCCATCTTCCTCTCCTTACTCATTTGTAACTTCTCATTCCAATACTGAGAAACTTGACTTCTATCATCTGCTATCCATGTACTTAATAGTTCAGTTCTGATATACATGTATGTATGTGTCAGAATTGTTCACCTGCATCCTCATGGGGGGAGAGGAAGGAGGAGTTTAATCAAATGAAATACAGTACATATAGGCAATTGCTTTTTCCTTGAGTCCTACAGACTCTATTCATTTCCAAAGGTACTTTGGTCAGCACTTTTTCCTTCCCCTCTTGAATAAACTTGTTTTACACATTGGTAATAGAGTTAGTTGTCACATTCTGCATTCCATCCTAGGAACTCCTGAACTCTTAAGTAATTTTTCTTTAATTTGCATATATTAAGGTTTATACCTTGTGCTGTAAAATTCTAAGAATTTTACAAATAAATGCTGTCCTGTATCACAATTACAGTATCATACAGGTTGGTTTTGCATCCTAAAATAAATCCTATGTTCCCCCTAATCAACACTTTCTCCATTCCTCAAACCCCTAGAATTTACTGTTCAGTTACCATAGTTTTCGCTTTTTCAGAATCGAAATTATACATTACGAAAAACAGGTTTTTTTCAGTTAAATATGCATGTAAGATTAATTCATGCCTTTTTGTGGCTTCACAGTTCATTTCTTTTTATCAGTGACTAAAACTCCATTGTATGGTTGCATCACAGCTTATTTCTCCATTTGAATATTGAAGAACATTTGGTTTGCTTCCAGTTTGGAAAAATTTTAAATAATGCTAATATCATACATAGACAGATTTTGGTAGGACATAAATTTTCTAGTCACTTTGGTAAATACCTAGGAACATGATGGAGAGTTCATATGAAAAGACTATGTTTAGTTTTGTAAGAAAATTACCGAATGTCTTCAAAATGACTGTATAATTTTTTACTCCAATAAACAATGAATGAGAGTTTCCTATTGCTCTGCATCTTTGCGAGCAATTGGCATCATACAGTTTTTATTTTGATTTCTTTTTATTTTTGGAGGTGGGTGAAAGGGAGCTGATTTTAGCTATTCTAATTGGTGTACAGTGGTATCTCATTGTTTTAGCTTGTAATCCTCTAATGACAAATAATGTTGAGCAATTTTTCATATGCTAATTTGCCATCTGTATATCCTCCTTGTTGAAGTGTCTTTCAGATCTTTTGGTCAATTTTAAATTTTAATCCATTTTTTTTTTCCTTTCTCGTTGAGTTTTAAGTTTTCTTTGCATATTCTAGATACAAGTCCTTTATCTTACATATATTTTGCAACTATTTTCTCCCAGGCAATAGCTTGCTTTTAAGTCTCTTAATAGTATCTTTCACAGAGTAGACATTTTGTTTCTTTTTGTCTGTCCATATTCTTTACTTTAATGAAGTTTCCACGTATTAACTTTTGCTTTCATGGATTCTGCTTTTTTGTGTGGTATCTAAAAATTCATTGCCAAATTCAAGGTTTCTTGGCTTTTTCTCCCACATTTTCCTCTAGAAGTTTTACATTTAGGTTTATGATCCATTTTGAGTTAAATGAAAATTCATTTTCAGTTTACTTTTTCTTAAACATTCTTTTCTAAATTATTTTTCAAAAGGTGACCAATGTCTTTTAGTATTATAGCCTAGCAAAGTAATGCTATATTGAATTTATTTATTTTGCATCTATTAATATTTATATGACGCTATTTAGTTAAATAATGTGTTAGTATATTATGATCTCTGTTAGACTGTAAAGTCTTTGAAAAGAACATTCTATCTTATACACATTTTATATCCCAGATTGTAGTATTAAACATAAAACAAATATTACTCAATTATGATCGCCTGTAGTTAATTCTCTTTCATATCAGAGAAATTGTTTCAAAAATACCCTTTCAAATACTAAAACAAAATACACAATGAAAAAAAAGTAATGCTTTGGAAAAGAAGCATATGGAAGAAAGTACTTTCTTTAAGCTTCCTCTAATTGCTTCTCAGCACAAGTTGGAAACAACTTTGAAGAGAATATTTCATTTGCATTCAGTTCTAATAGTTCTCTTTGCTGATTGAAACTGTAACATTAAATTCTAAATACTGAAAATGAGAGAATGAAAACTCACCTGTGTGGGAGAAATAGAAAACCTAGAATGATATGTTTATCTAGAAATATATATATATCTGTGTACAATTTTTCCACCCCATCTTTAAACCTTCTAAACTTCTTAGGAAATTAATAAGTAAGCACATAGTACCTCATGAGCACTGTGTGGATACATATTTCAATCCTAAAGAATTGAACTTAAACATAATTATACCTTGCCAGTTTTGAAAAATGATTAGAACTTATAAACCTAAACTAACTCCTAAACTCTATAATGTAATAATGTCTCCATTGGAGAAGTGGACTTCTTTTGCAGTTTCATCTGCATTTTTAAAATTGTTTAACTAGCATACTGACATTGTACTTTCTGCCTTTTTCTTTATAAATATTATCATATATTGACCATATCTTATTATTATTATTATTGTTACTATTTTTGAGACAGAGTCTCGCTCTCTCAGCCAGGTTGGAGTGCAGTGGCACGATCTCTGCTCACTGCAACCTCCATCTCCCGGGCTCAAGCAATTCTCCTGCCTCAGTCTCCCTAGTAGCTAGGATTACAAGCGTGTGCCACCATGCCCGGTTATTTTTTTTATTTTATTTTTATTTTTAGTAGAGACGGGGTTTCACCATGTTGGCTAGGCTGGTCTCAAACTCTTGACCTCAGGTAATCCGCCCACCTTGGCCTCCCAAAGTGCTTAGATTACACACATGAGCCACCACGACCAGCCGACCATCTCTCATTATTAATGAGAACATCACAGACAAGGATTCCACATACGTCCATTTAAAAAATGTCTTGTTATCTCAAAGGTAAGCCATTCTCATATTGTCTAAGCCTCATATATGATTTGGATAGACTTCACAAAATAATAGAATACATAATGATTTTGTATCAAAAACCAAGTTTGGAATGGAGTTTGCATTTGGTAGCCCTTTTTCTTCTTTCAATATTCTCGGAAATTTGTAGTGGTAGGTCACAGGATTGAAAATCCCACCTATTCCCATTCAGTAGACACCACTACTAGCACAACACCCTATGGGGTCTTCAGCCAAATGAAGAGGAACAGACGTCTTTATTGATTGATTGATTGATTGATTTAGAGACAGTCTTGTTATGACACCCAGG
>NW_012115488.1:19877281-19899982 GCF_000951035.1 Colobus angolensis palliatus | reverse complement strand
TTTTTGTATTTCACTGAGGTCGGTGGTAATGTTCCCTTTGTCATTTCTGATTGTATTTACTTGGATCTTCTTACTCATTTTCATTAGTGTAGCTAGTGGCCTATCTGTCTTAGGTATTATTTCAAGGAACTCCTGGATTCAATTATCTTTCTTATGGTATTTCATGTATCAATTTCATTCAGTTCAGCTCTGATTTTATTTATTTTTTGTCTTTTGCTAGCTTTGGAATTGGTTTATTTGTGTTTCTCTAGTTTCTCTAGGTGTGATATTAGGTTGTTAATTTGGAATGTTTCTATCATTTTGATGTGGGTTTTAATGCTATAAACTTCTCTCTTAACACTGCTTTAGCTGTGTCCCAGAGATTCTGGTATGTTGTGTCTTTGTTCTCATTACTTTCAAAGAATTTATTGATTTCTCCCTTAATTTCATTGTTTACACAAAGGTTATTCAGGAGCAGTTTGCCTAATTTCCATGTAATTTTATGGTTGGTATGAATTCAGTTTTTTTTTTTTTTTAATTTGCTGAGGATTGTTTTATGGATGAATGTGCAGTTGAGTTCAGAGTATGTATCATGTGTATATGAAAAGAATGTATATTTTATTGATGGGGTAGACAGTTCTGTAGGTAACTATTAGTTCTATTTGGTCAAATGTCGAGTTCAGTTCCTAGAACATCTGTTAGTTTTCTGCCTTGATAATCTGTCAAATAGTATCAGTGGGGTGTTGAAGTCTCCCACTATTATTGTGTGGTTATCTAAGTCTCTTCACAGGCCTCTAAGAACTTGCTTTATGACTCTGGGTGCCCCTGTGTTGGGTGCATGCATATTTGGGATAGTTAGGTCTTCTTGTTGAATTAAACTCTTTAGAATTATGTAATGCCCTTATTTGTCTTATTTGATTGTTGTTGGTTTAAAGTTGGTTTTGTCCGAAATTCGAAAGGCAACCCCTAGTTTTTTATGTTTTTCATTTGCTTGGAAGATTTTTCTCCATCACCTTTACTTTGAGCCTGTTGGTGTCATTGCATGTGAGATGGATCTTTTGAAGATAGCATAACATTGGGTCATGCT
Source organism: Colobus angolensis palliatus (assembly GCF_000951035.1). Lineage (NCBI taxonomy): Eukaryota > Metazoa > Chordata > Mammalia > Primates > Cercopithecidae > Colobus > Colobus angolensis. Next base: position 19,898,916 of record NW_012115488.1, on the reverse strand, counting down.
TCTTTATCCAACTCGTCACTCTGTTCCTTCTGATTGGAGCATCTAGCCCATAAACATTAAAGGTTACGGTTGATATGGGTGGATTTGACACTATCATCCTGTCATTAGCATAATCTTATTATGCAGACTTGTTTGTGTGGTTGCTTTATAGAGACAATGATCTATGTACTGATGTGTGTTTTTATAGTGACCAGTAACAGTCTTTCCTTTCCATATTTAGCACTTTCTTCAGGACATCTTGTAAGGCAAATTTGGTGGTAATGAATTCCCTTAGCATTTGCCTGTCATATAAGCAATAAGAAATAGCGAGAAATCTTATTTCTCCTTCACTTATAAAGCTTAGTTTAGCATGATATAAAATTCTTGATTGGAATTTATTTTCTTTTTCAATCCTGAATCTAGGCCCCCAGTCTTGTCTGGCTTGTGTCTTTTGTGATGATCTGCCCCTTCTCTCTAGCTGCCTCTAACAAGATTTTCTTTTGTATCAACTTTGGAGAATCTGATATCTATTCTCCATCTCTTGGAGATATCTCTTGGGGATAACTATCAAGTCTCCATGAGAACTCACTCACCATCATGAGAACTGTATGGTGGAAAATACCTCCAGAATTCAGTTATTATCTGGTCCCACCCTTGACATGTGAGGATTATTACAATTCAAGGTAAGATTTTGGTGGGGACACAGAGCCAAACCATATCAGAGCAGCACACACCAGGTACTTCTAGTCAGCTGTCCTGGCCCCAGATCTCCAGAATATCTTATTACCATTATTTTACCTATGATATGGTTTGGCTCTGTATACCCACCCAAATCCTATCTCAAATTGTAATCCCCATGTGTCAAGGGAGGAACCTATGATCCCCAGGAGTCGAGGAAGGGAAACGATTGAATTATGTAGGTTGTTTCCCCCATGCTGTTCTTGTAATAGTGAGTGAATTCTCACAAGATTTGATGATTTTATAAGTGGTAGTTTTTCCCATACACTCACACTCTTTCCTGCCGCCTGGTGAAGAAAATGCCTATTTCTCCTTCCGCCACAACTGTACATTTCCTGAGACCTCCCCAGCCATGCAGAACTGTGAGTTAATGAAACCTCCTTTGTTTATAAATTACCCAGTCTCAGGTAATATCTTTACAGCAGTGCAAGAACAGACTATTACAGTCAGTTGGTACTGCAGAGAGTGGGTTACTGCTATAAAGATTCCTGAAAATGTGGACACGAATTTATAACTGGGTAATGGGCAGAAGTTGGAACAGTTGGGAAGGCTTTGAAAAAGACAGAAAGATGTGAAAAAAGTTTGGACTTCCTAGAGACTTGTTGAATGGTTTTGACCAAAATCTGATAGTTCTATTGCTACTGGTGGAAGAGATCTGTTACCCCAAGTTACCTGCGAACTATCTGTACAGGTCTGTAACAACTTCAGTATTTGCCTGCTCAGAAGAAAATATTTTACTGAGGGGAATAAGGCAGAAAAAGAGAAGGAGGCAAGTTCCAGAACAGGAATGGAAGTTAGAAAGACCTTAGAACAGGAAAGAAAGGAAGATGTGCTTGGAAGAGAACCAAGCAGGCACATGAAGGTTAAAGAGAGAAGGTTAAGTGTCCTGTTTAACCATGAGGCTAGAATTTTGTAAGTTCTCCTCTTTCCCAAGACTCTTCTATTAGGGTGGACTTTCCACATGCCCAGTGCTTTTCTTACCCTTTGGAATTAAGCTTACACAGTGTGCTTAGGGAGTTATGTGCATGCCCATCTGAGGCTTTCTTCCTGTTTTTGGTAGCATGTGCCTAGAAGATCATACTTTATCACTTTTGTCTCTTAACACGCATGCCCAGGAAGTGGCTTCTCCCTGGGGTCTGCAGTCAGCTAACATTTTTATTTTGACAGGTGTGGACCATCAGGAAACGGCCTCTCCCTGGCGCTGCCAAATTATCACTTTTAGAGAGGCTATGTGGTAATTGCAAAACCATCACCCAACATTTCTAGTGGGTAGTAAAGGATCCCTCTCCTGCCTCACTCATGACTAATTACCTGTAACAATATGGACAATGAAGTCCAAACTGTGATGGTCTCAGATGGAGATGAGGAGTTTATTGGGAAATGGAGCAGAGGTCATTGTTGCTATGCTTTAGTAAAGAGACTGGCAGCATTTTGACCCTGCCCTAGGGAACTGTGGAACATTGAACTTGAGTGAGATGATTTGAAATGGGAACTTATGTTTAAAATGTAAGCAGAGCAAAAAATTTTGGAAAAGTTGCAGCCTGATGATGCAATAAAAAAGAAAAAGAAAAACATTTTCTGGGGAGAAATTCAAGCCAGCTGCAGAAATTTGCATAAGTAACAAGGAGCAAAATGTTAATCACCAAGGAAATAGGATAAATGTCTCCAGGGCATGTCAGAGATCTTTTCAGCAGGCCATTCCATCACAGGCATGGAGGTCTAGAAGAAGAAATAAATGGTTTTGTGGGATAGGCTCAGGGCCTTGCTGCTTTGTGTAATCTTGGGATTCTGTGCCCTGCATCCCAGCTGTGACTAAAAGGGGCCAACATACAGCTCAGGTTGTTGCTTCAGAGAGTGCAAGCCCCAAGTCTTGGGGTGGTATTGGGCTTGTGGGTGCACAGAAGTCAGTAATTGAGGTTTGGGACACTCCACCTAGATTTCAGAGAATGTATGAAAATGCCTGGATGTCTATGCAGAAGTCTGCTGCAGGGGTGGAGCACTCATGGAGGACCACTGCTAGGGCAATGAGGAAGGAAAATGTGGGGTTGGATCCCACACGCAGAGTTCCAACTGGGACATTGCCTAGTTAAGCTGTGAGAAGACGGCCATTGTTCTCTGGACCCCCAAATGGTAGGTCCACTGACAGCTTGCACCAGGCACCTGGAAAAGCCACAGGCACTCAATGCCAACCCATGAAAGCAGCCTGGAGGGGTCTGTACCCTTCAAGGCCACAGGGACTGAGCTGCCCAAGGTCATGGTAACCCAACTCTTGCATTCAGCTTGACCTGAATGTGAGACATGGAGTTAAAGGATATCATTTCAGAGTTGTAAGATTTGACTGCCCCACTGGATTTCGGACTTGCATGGCACCTGTAGCCACTTTGTTTTTGCCAACTTCTCCCATTGAGAACGAGTGTATTTACCCAATACCTGTACTCCCATTGTATGTAGGAAATAACTAACTTGCTTTTGATTTGACAGGCTCATAGGCTGAAGGGACTTGCCATGTCTTGGATGAGACTTTGGACTGCTGACTTTTGAGTTAATGCTGAAATTAGTTAAGACTTTGAAGGACTGTTGGGAAGGAATGATTGGTTTTGAAATGTATAAAAGGCATGAGATTTAGAAGGGGCCAGGGTGGAATGACATGGTTTGGCTCTGTGTCCCCATTCAAATCTCATCTCAAATTGCAATCCACATGTGTCAAGGGAGGAAATTGTAATCCTCATGTGTCATAGAAGGGAAGTGATTAGATTGTGGGGGTGCTTTCCAATGCTTTTCTCATGGTAGTGAGTGAATTCTCAGGAGATCTGGTGGTTTTCTCCATGGTAATTTTTCCGGTGCAATCTCATTCTTACCTGCACCTTGTAAAGAAGATGTCTGCTTCCCCTCCTGCCATGATTGTACATTTGCTTAGGCCTCCATAGCCATGCAGAACTGAGTCAATTAAACCTCTTATGTTTATAAACTACCTAGTCTCCAGGAGTATCTTTACAACAGTGTGAGAATGAACTAATATAAACTTTTTTCTTTTTGTGACTGCATGCATAAGCAATTTTGCTGTCGTCAATTTTTTTTTATAATGTACTTTTTCTTCTAGGTCCTTCTTGAATATATAGCTTCCTGTTTCTTCCAACTACACTGATGTTTATGTCCTGATGTTTTTATTGTGTATTCTGCTACAAATGAAGGAAAATAATAATTCCATGTCATATTTGGATGGCATTTTGCATTTTTCAAAATATTTTCACAGGAATCTTTTACAAAAATAAGTATATTTATAACCTTTGTCCTATTGTTTTACCAATGTCATTAGCAAGACCCATGAAGATTAGTAACTTTTCCATGGCCTTATGTAGAGATATTGTTACTCAACCTGCAGTGTGCTTCCCATCCAATCAAATCTGGGAACTTTACAAAAATACATAAGTCTTCAAAGACTTTGATGATTTAAATTATATGCATGTCAAGATTGTTTCCAACCTCGAGATTGTTTCCAGCCTCGAGATAAACAATCATTGTGTTGTTGGTACTTGATGGGAAAGTTCATAAAATTTGGATCTGCTTTCCTACAGTGATTGTCAACATCTGTGGGACATACTATAGGAATCCAATGCATAGTTTTACAATTCTACTTGGATCTTAGACATTAGGCTATGTTTAGCATTCTACAAATATGAGAAAGTAGTGATTTATTACCTTTGCAAAAGTTTAGAATAATAGAAGAGTGAACAGCATGGATCCCTTCTTCTTTGTATATTTGAAAGGAAAGTTATAATTATTAGAAATCCATTAGACAGTATGAATAAAATTGAATCTACATGTTTTTATAATTAGTTTTTTAAAGATTAATGATAGGTAATATGTTTTTGATAACCTATCAAAATACACCAATATGCAATGCAATCATATCCTTACTCATGTGCATGGATATGTGCATGGATTTATACATGGTTTTTCCATTTGTAACTTGTCATGTATAATCAAAATCGCTCCTTTTGGTTTATATAAACTGCATAGGGAAAATTTAAATCTACTATACCTTGGAAGCTTATCCAATGGTCCATTTTCAGTTCATGAAGTAGACAAACTTTGAAGAATGTATAAGGAGAAGATATCTCTGTAGAAAGATTTAAAAAGTTTTGCTATATTTAATTAGTTATTTGAAAATGAGGTAACCATATTTATTAATTTGATCAGTAATGTTATATTTCTTGATTATTGATATTGTGTTATTAGTGACTGAGAGGTGGGTAAATGTGGAAACCTCAGACCTATTCTGCTTCTAGGCCAAGAAACTTTGAAAAATCTGAGGTAAGCAATAAAAGACAACATTACATTAATTTATGACTTACCTTTTTAAACAAATATTGTTATAATTTTTTTTATCTCTCTAAAATTAAGCCAGTAATTCTGACAGCAGAGTAGGCTTTCTCTAGCCAACCATTTTGTAGAGCAAAAATGTTAAAATTTAATAAAAGTTTGGATTTGCTGGCAATACTGTGTTCCTATTTCATCTTCTTTGACTAATGGGTCAACATTGCTATTTTCTTTACCAGTAAATTTAATAAACAAACCTAAGCATTTGTTAAAGCAAGTTTCAAAAATCTGAAAGAGATAAAAATATATCATTGTAAAATAAAAAGTTGATTCAGAGTACAAATTGAGATTATCACAAAGATGGGTACATACATTCCTTATTATGCTACCACACAGGGTAGCGTTATATTGGTTTCACTAACAGCTGGGTCATGATTGAAGACCTAGGGCTAAGTCTCTTAACCATCTGCCAAACTAAACTTTCTTATATAAGTAAGATATAAATTACAGTTCTATTCTATCTGTCTGTGTTCTTCTCTGTGATTTCAAAATTGTCTCTATGTCCATCTAAATCACCCACTTCACTCCCATAAGGTTTCACATTTTGATAAAGATTAGTCATATACTATTTCAGCATTTATTTATTGCATATGCATGTATTAATTGAAACGAACTTTGTGAATGTGGGTAAGGAAATTATTATTATTTCCTTTTTATAGCTAAACAAAATCCATGTTCAGGAAGATTAAATATCTTCAATGAAATTACACAGCAGGTAAGCAGAAGAACTAAAAGACAACTGTTTCTCAACTTTATCATCATTCTATTAATTTTCCTACAAATATATGTGTTTTTCTTGTACTTGATGGTACATAAATAACAACATTTACTAAGGTTTAAGATAGAAGTACTTCAACTGATCACAGAAGTTTTACTTTCTATGGTTTTGCACTAATTTTAGTGAGAGTAAGGACCAAAAAAATTGTACATTTAATATAATTTTGTCATTATTAACACAGAAATATTTAACTGCCCATGTAAAGTTCAGCTCAGCATAGATTTTTTTGATATTATGACCTACTCAAAGCATTCATTTCGTTAATACATTCAGCTCATGTTACTACTTTGCCATCTTTACCTAAGTAAATGGAAGAAAAATATTTGGGAAGAACAATATAACTAGAGTAATACACCATTTAAGTGCTCAAATTCAGTATATAGTAGAGAAGAAAGAAACAAGAACTAGAAAGACAAGATAAATGAAAATGAACTGGACAATTCAAGCTGAAAACAAAGAAATGATAAATCAGACAATTAGCAGGTGTAACTTTATGCTGTTTTGTCAGTCAGGAAAACAACTATTTGGGGCATTCAAAGTCAGTTAATTGCTCCAGGATACAAACAAAGAACTAAGAGAAAACAACAATTTGAACATTGCCATTTTAAGGTCACTAAGCTCACATGTCCCTTTCTTTCATTTGTTTCATTTATTAGGGTCACTTAAATCTAAATCGAAATAATAACTATATTCAACAGAGAAAACTGTACACACACATTGCCTATAAATATTTGTGGTTTTGGCAAGAGTGGAAATGTGGGAAAAATTGTGAGAGCCCCTTGAGTTTCCTAGACTTCTAAGTATTTTTGTGAATATTGGAGAATCTAATACTTTTAAATAGTACAAACGTGGTTGACGAAGGTGGTTTTCCCCTTGGCAACCCCTCACCAGGTCAAAGTCTAAAACAAAATCAAGCATGAGAACTGAGTCAAGTAAGGGGAGGTCTGGTTAGTTACTTAGCAGTGAATCATGAGGCAGTAAAAAGGGAAGTTTCTTTTTTAGCATTCTTCAGAGGACAACTCAAATAATCATTCTCATTAAATATTCTTAATGATTTTTTTCATGAATTTTCCCACGTTTCATATCTTAAAAGAATTTGCTTCACTGGCATAAGATGATAGACAGTATTTGCATGAAAAGAACTACATGCTATAAAATATTTTTTAAAAAACTAAAAAATATATATATTTTGGTTAAGTGAAATATGAGTTTATATATTCAAAAATGCACACAGTCATACATTGAGAAAATATGTAGTTATATGGGAAAATTGTGCTTGTGAAGATTTAGAACTTTGGTGACAGTGCCCTGTTCTAAATTGTTATCTTTCTTAGAAATATAGTGCAATATATTCTTAATGAAATATTATTTCTCAATGGTAACATATGATCCAAGTCTGATATTTGTAATATATTGAAAACTACAAATTATAGTTACACCCTAAAATAGGGCATTTCCAATATACATTTGAATTACACTGCCATTCATGTCTCATACTAAAAGTTAATAATATTAAATAATATTACATTATTCAATTCTGAGTCTGTCCCAAGAAATTAGAAGGGCTTTAAACTTTGTTTCTCAGTTTTCCTTCTCTTCATCACAGATACAGTAGCTTACAATTAGCTTTATAGTTTCAGCCTTTAGTGGTAGAGCCTGGACATTTTTAGAACTCTAACTTGAGATTTAGTGATGAAATAAAGTATTTAAAAATAAATCCCTCTTTCTTGTATTATTGAAAACTATTTTATTATCTGTTCTGTACTTTGCTCTTCTTCTCTGGGGATACAAAGCTATGTGACACTGTTAGAGAGCATTCCCCAAACTACTTTATTTCCTATACATTTACAATAATCTATCTCTTACTTTATTATGTAATGGCTTTTATGGACTTTTTTTTTACTTCAGGGTTTTCAAATTGTATCTAAAATACACTACTTCTTAAGAACATTGATAGATGTGACAAATTATGAATTCCTTTGTGAAATGAGTTTATAAATATGCATTTTTAAAAGTTGAACAGATGTATCTTAGAGTTTTTAGCATGAGCAAGGTGTTCTCCAAGAAAAGATGTAGCATGCTAGTAAATTATTCACTGGAATTTTTCATGTAGTTCAACCCAGGATTGAGAAGACTGGTCATAAGATTTTCAGGCAAGCTATTTGTTGTTACTTTTATTCCTCACACTCAGCTAATATAATCAAATCATTTTGCTCTCTGATTACTTTTTGCTCAGAAGAAAAAATATGTATAAAACAAAATAGGTGCTATTATAGAAAAATACAGTCATTAATTGAAGTTAACCAAGATACTGAGTTATTTTTTAATTCTACAGAGAACTTTATAGCAGCTAGAACAGATTTTAATAAAGTTTAGAAATTTCTCTTTATTTTCTTCAGAGAACTTTAACTTCTTCAAGAGAATATAAATAATCATGGCAAATTGTTTAACAGATGGTGGGTGGAGCAGGAGTGATAGCGGTAAAGATGGAGAAAAGTTGACGTTTTGAAGATTTGCTCAATAGAACTGGTAATGATAAAATGTGGGAAGTTATAAAGACATAATTATTGATGAAAGATGTTTGTTTTTAAAATAAGTAGTAGTAAATTATAAAGGTAATTCAGGTTTACATAGGATGATCAAGAATTTATGTTTGCATATTTTGAACCTATCAAAAACAATTGACTTTTATAAATAGGAAGATCATCCAAAAGATTAGGACTAGAGAGGTAAATTTGAAAACGTCAATATATAGATGTTTTTATAAAAATTGAATTTAAATCCATGGGAGTAGTTATATCTTACTAGGGGGACAATATATAGAAATGATTTTTTAAAAAGACTTTAGGACTGAGTCCTGGAAATGAAAGATATTCTGTGTTCATGGATTGGATAAATTACTATTGTTAAAATATCCATAAAGCCCAAAGTGGTCTACCGTTTGAATGCAACTTCTATCAAAATTTCAGTGATATTCTTCACAGAAATAGAAAAAGTAGTTCTAATATTCATATAAAAGCATAAAATATCCTGAATAACTAAAGTAGTCTTGAGCAAAATGAACAAAGGAATCACACTACCTGACTGAAAAACATACTGCAAAGCTCTAATAGTCAAAACGACATGATACTGGTATAAAAACCAGATATATAGGCCAATGAAATAGATTTAAAAGCTCATAAATAAATTGATATATTTATAGAAAACTACATTCAACAACAGTAACAAGAATATACAATGGGAAAAGGACATTCTTTTCAATAAATTGTGTTGAGAAAATTGAATATTCCCATGTAAATGAATAAAATTAGGCCCTTATCTCAGACCATAGCCAATAAACAACTCAAAATGGATTAGAGACTTAAAATTTACACTTGATACTATGAAACTTCGGGGGGAAAAAAAAACATTAGGGAAAAAAACCCACGATATTTTTCTTGGTAATAACATTTGGATATGATCTCAAAAGCACAGGCCACCAAAACAAAAATAGACAAATGGGATTACATCAAACTAAAAAGTTTCTGCACATCAAAGGAAACAATCAACTTAATGAAAAGACAGCCTATAGAATGGGAGAAAATATTTATAAACTATATATATGATTGGTGGTGACTTTCCAAAATATATAAGGAACTCAAACAACCTAATAACAAAACAGCATGATTTAAAAATGTGCAGAGGAACTGTATATATATTTCTCAAAATAAAACATACAATTGGCCAAAAGGTATATGGAAAAAATGCTCAGCATCACCAATTATCAGAGAAATGCAAATTAAAATCATAGTGAACTATCACCTCACACAAATTAGAATGGGTATTACCAAAAGTATAAAAGACCATAAGTGTTTGAGAGGATGTGAAGAAGGAGACCTTGCACAGTGTTGGTGGGAATATAAACCAGTACAGTCATTATACAAAACAGTATGGAGTTTCCTCAAAAAAATTAAAAGCAGAAATATTGTATAATCTAGTAATTTCACTACTGGGAATATATCCAAAGGAAACAAAATCAGCATGTCGAAAAGACGTCTGCACTCTCATGTTTATTGCAGTATTATTCACAATAACCAATAAATGGAATCAAACTATGTAGCAATCAGTAGAGAAACTCACTTAAAGAGTGTTATATATATCAACTAGAATACTATTAAGCCATGGAAAAGAAGGAAATTCTGTCATTGCTGACAACATAGATGAACTTGGAGGACATTATGTTAAGTGAAATAAGTCAAGCATAGAAAGATGAATATTACACAATCTCATAGATTGAATTTAAAGTAGTTTAACTCATAGAAGTAGAGACCAAATGATGGTTACCAGGAGTGGGGATTGTTGGAGTGGAGGAATTGGGAATGTGTTGCCCAAAGGATACAAAATTTCATTTAGATAGGAGTAAAAAGTTCAATAGATCTTTTTACAAGATGATCACTATAATTAATAATCTATGATATTCTTGAAAAATGCTAAGAGTGGATGCAAAGAAGTTAAAATTTTCCATCAGGAAAATTATAACTGCGTGAAATAATGTGTATATTAATTAGCTATATTTAGTCATTCTCTAATGTACAATCGTGTGCCAAATAACAACACTTTGGTCAATAATGTACTGCATATTCAATAGTAGTTCCATCAATTTATAATACCATGTTTTTACTGTGTCTTTTCTATGTTTAGGTACACAAATACTTAAGTGCCTACAGTATTTAGTACCATAACATGTGGTATAGGTTTTTATAGCCTACAATCAATAATCTATCCCATATAGCCTAGGCATGCTGTAAGCTGTATCATCTAGGTTTGTGTAAGTATTATACATTCTATGATATTTTCACAAGGACAAAATCACCCAAGGAAGCATTTCTCAAATTTTTTCTCATTGCTAAGTGATCCTGACTGTATATATACTTCTAAATATCATGTTGTGCAAGGTAAATATAAACAATTTATCTGGCAACATAAATAAATAAATAAGGTAGATATATGTGAGAAAAATGAACGGTCAAAGACTGGTTGGTTGGTAGTTTCAGATAGAAAAAAAAACTAAAATATATTTGAATTCTGAGGGAGGAAGATGAGAGAAAAAGACAGAGAGATTGTCTCATAGCCCTTTTTGCCTATGACAATTATCCAAGTCAATCAGCAGAGGGTGACCCCAGACCTACACATCCAACTGTCTTCTAAATGTCTATTTCTATAAAAACACAAAAGATTTTAATATGTTCAAAACATAACTCACCTGCTGATTCCATTTCCTCATCCAACTCCCCACTTGTATTTTTTTATATTTTCTTAGTATAGAGCAAAATAGCAATAAGTTGCTCAAACTAACAACAGTTTCCCTGTCTCCTGTTCTACTGTTCCACTGTTTTCCTGTCCCTTGTTTTAAAATCAAGCATCAAATACTGATGATACTGTTTCTCAAATACAAAGCATATTTTATGTTCCTTTTAATGTCACACAGTTAATAAATAGTATAGCTGTGTTTTAATTGAAAGCAGTATGCTTTGGTCCTGTTTTCTTAACCACTACACCATAGGTGATAGAATATATTACCCAAACAGGACACTTTTGTGATAAAACAGAGGCATGTTAATATGAACACAGGGAAAACAGTGTAAGCTGAGATTACCCCAAGCAAATCCAAATGCCTGTTTAATTGCAGTTATAGGGCTATCTTCTGGTCATATAAAGTAAAATAAATATCAATCGTTACTTAGATGTTTGAGTAAAAAAATAAAACATATGGATGGTAAAGCCTACTCTGTGGGAGGAAATCCTAGCCATTTCTCTGAGAAGTAGCCTCAGAGAAGGCCAAATATTGGCAACAATACTGCTAGACTAAGGCCAACCCAATACATCTCCTATTTTATGCACAGGTAGGAAACATTTAATATTTGGAACCCCCCAAATGATTTTAAACTTAAAGAAATTGTAAACAACATTATTTCAATTTGAAGTGATAGCATCTGATCCCCAAATTTAACTTTTATGATACTACTTAATATTCACTAGTATTTGCATGAGTTTGGTGAGTTCAGCGCGTTGTTTTAATTATCTTGAAAGTACTTTGTTTCTTGAAAAGATTAAGCATCATTAAGATTTTAAAAACGAAGACATATTACAAGAGTGTAGGTTTTGATATAAAAATATAAAAAAGATAGTAAAATGTTTCTCATATGCAATTTAGTATTTCCTAAATAATTTTTATTTGTAAATTACATGAAATACATAGGCTGCAAAATTCACTCTCTAGATCTCATCCTGAAACTCTACCCCTAGGTGGAGCTCTGGTTTCTTGCTGAGCCAGGAATCCCCTATTACTATCTGATTTGCGGGGGAAACAAAGAAGGAGGAAAAATCACCAGGGTGAAGGAAGGCATGAAGAGAAGGCAGTCTAAACTCTAAGGTATTTCTTATAGTTATATCACTTCTACCTTCAGCTGGTTATTACAAATGCATCTCTATATAATAGTTATATAAAATATAAAATTATATAACTTTTATATTTTAATTTTATATTTTAAAATTATATAAAATATAACTATCTTTCTCCTGTGTTTTTATACAAGAACTTTCTAAGAGAGATTGGTGATAAGAATAGCTTATTTGCTAATTTTTTTTTTTGTATTTTTAGTAGAGACGGGGTTTCACCGAGTTAGCCAGGATGGTCTGGATCTCCTGACCTTGTGATCTGCCCGCCTTGGCCTCCCAAAGTGCTGGGATTACAGGCGTGAGCCACTGCACCCGGCCTAACACAGCATTCTAAAAGCTAAATATGTTATAGGGAGAAAACGAATAAACAAAATGAACATTGAATCTTATAATGAATATTGGATTAGGCATTTTATTTTTATTAACATTAAATGGATATGTAACCATTTTAGTAGCTATATAATAATACACATATATATTTAATATTGTATTAGATGTATGTACATGTAGAGGTAAATTAAATATATATTAAAATAAAAAATACATTTTTGACCATATAAAAATAAATTAGTGTATAATGACGTTCGTAATCTCTGAATAGACAAAACAATAGCAGCGTTGTAATTACCTGGATGATTTTTGAAAGTGCAGAATGCCGACCTCAGATCTGCTGGATCAGAATCTACAATTGAACAATTACCAGGTGCCTCATATACAATTTAAATACTTTTCCTCAACTTTTGTTTGAAATCTTACATACGAACAATAAGATTTACCAAAGTTCAGTCTGTCAGTTTTTTTAATATATAAAGTTTTTGCCCTTTTGTTCACTATAATTACTTCTCTGTCTAAAAATTATTTATGCTACTGTTCTAGTTATATTACTTCTAGTATTTTTGTACTGTTTTAGTCCAATTTAGTACTAGCTTTGTGTAATTTTACCACATTTTCCTAATTTATTCTACTAGAATATAAGCTTACTGAAGGCAGGCTTTATCAGTCCTAATAATATAGTCAACCAGAACAAAATGTTAATAAGAGAATTTAGGAGATTGATCTTGAAAAGAATTCTCAAACTGTTGTTACATAAATGCGCATCCATTTTATATGATGTCTACAGCTTCAACAGTAAGTGAATGTGACCTCCTAAAACTGTTAAGGTTGTTCACACAAAAATTACCATAGCAGAGATTGCAAAGAGTGGTGGGATAATTTCTAGTTAATCAGAGGAAAATATTTCATCTATTTGTTCATTTACATTGTTCTTTCCATGAACAACTACTTTTAAATCCACAGTGTCAACCATCTTGCTGGTTACTAAAGATTCAAGGAGACAAGTTTATATCCCTGCCATCAAAGGTGCTGCTATCTTATAAGGGAGTGTACCATCTTTAAAAAAGATGTGATATAAAATGTATTTGCAGTGAGTGGAGAAATAATAGGTAATTATGATATTCTAGAGGTAAAGAAGGAAAAAGAGAAAGTACCATTACAAGAGCACTTTAAATGTTCCCATATATTCTGGCCTGTATTTTGAGCAGTTTGGCATAGTTTGGATAAATTGTGTGTATGTACTTCTAGGAAGCTTGAAGCAAAACAATGTTCATTCCTTTATTCAATTGGATACTACTATATATCTATAAATGTGCTAAAAATGTGAACCTTTTTTTCTGATCACACAAGGAAGCAGAGCCCATAGTACAAGTCTATAACTATAAGTGAAGTTTAATATTTAGCTGCATATAATTTATAATTACTCATTTGGAATTGTCCTAATTTCACATGAAGATTACAAAAAAATCAAAGCCTCGCACACACACACACTGTGAGAAGATAAAATTTATATAGTTTTGATGTTAGCAATCAGAATTATTGATGCACCAAATATGCAGGACCTTGCAAAAGTCTAGTTTACTTTCTACTTATTCAAATTATGCATTGTTTGTAATATTCAGGTAATTTATTATTCAAACTTTTAGATGACCCAGGGCACAGATAAAGGAAACTGGGGATGATCAGTGTTAATTTTGGAATTTTAGCATTCCTATGAAACAAAAAAGTCTTTCTTTGAAATCTTACTGGAAGGTTTCCAAAATTAGTATCATTGAGTTTGGCTGTCAAAGCATTTTATAAATTTAGAGTTGGCATCTTTTTAATATTGTAATGGCTTGTATATTCAAAACACAATCAACATCTTGTTATAGTCTGCACATAGTAAATTATTCTTTTCATTAAAGATAGCTAATATCTTAAAATGAAGACATTGAATACTTGAATAATAAAACTACAGAATTATTTCCAACTTAAATTTGTACTAAAGATACTTCCAACTCCTTAAGTGTTTATTTTATAGTTTCTCAATGTATTTAAATTATATCACAACGAAGCATTATGTATTAGTAAAGTAATGCCATATATCTCAGTGCCTCATGACATATCAAGTGTAAGTTTGCATATTTCTCATATTTCTAAAGTAAATAAGAAAAAGTAATAACTACTTTAAATTCCTTTACACTGACAAAGATTCTCTCCTTGACGAAACACTAGCCAGACTTCTCTCAACTTTTTTCACAACTAGGCTTCAATCTTGTTCTATAAAGACTTGAACAAAACAGTAACAGTTTCTAATAGCACAAAGTGACATTCCTAGGATGACCTTAAGCTCCTTAAAGTGCTTGCTTGAAAAAAAAAAAAAAATGTCAAGACTGCCAAATGAATTTACCGTTTGTTTTAGCCAACACCTGAAGAAAGCTCCTGTCTAGTCTATGTGAGAAGATAGGAGCCTGACTTTCATAAGCGCCAGTTAGCAAACCCAGATGGTTTCACATGATCAAATTTTTGTTTCCCTTTTTTTGTAATTTGTCACTTCCTCGTGTCTTCTGAGTCCCCGCTCACCCATCATTTTCCCTTTTAAACACCCAGGCACCTCTGCATAAATCAAAGTTCAGTCCAGTTCACACTAGACTCTGTTCCCAATTATCCTGATTAAAATCTTTCCTTACCACTTTAACTCATGTCTGGCTCTGTTTATTTCTGATAATACAAACCAAGATTATATCAGTGTTCCACCAGAGAATAGTAGGAGATATAGTAGAGATTCGGTACAAGGAATTGGTTTACACTATCGTGGGGGCTGATTAAGTAGTCTTTGTAAAGCTATTATTGTCTTGGCATCTAATACTGAAGATTGAAATCCACAGGGGAGGCAATCAGGAAAGGAAGATCAATTAGTAGGCTGGAACTTACAAGCACTTGCTAGGACTCAAAAGGATGGAATGAAATGAACGTCCACTATTGTTGCATTTGGTGAGAGGTTAAGCTGCAGAAACCAGTGTCCTCTGCCAGAGATCCTCACCAAGGAACTAAAGGCACGTTAAAGTCTTGCCCAGTAGTAAGAAATGCTGAAGGAAGATCTAGCCCAAGGTAAAGTAATTCCAAGCCCAGCTGATGCTTTCTGTCAACAAAGTGAAAGAGCAAACACGTGTGTGCATGCATGTGCAAATATGCACTGTAAAATGACTACTGCTCTCTTCTGCCCACCAAATCTAGAATCTCTCTTGTGTCCACCCCTGAAATGGAACCACATAAGAAATAGATCCTGTGAAATGTAGTTCAGCCTAGCCAAGCTGACATATTCCAAAGCTGATGCTGAAGTTTTGAAATTTGACAAATTCATTATAGCTATTGTAACATAATATATTTTTAAATGAGCTTTTTATTGATTAATGTTCAATCTATACTTTATGTAGTTTAGACAAGTCTAGCTATAATTCTGTTAATACTCAGTATCACCAGTGATTACCATGTTCTAGGACAAGCACAAGAGCAAACAAAACAACAGATAGAAAGAAATGAAAGAGAAAGGATTGTATTCACCTCTGATTTCTAAAATTGAGATTGGGAACAAGTTCCCAGTCTCAATGGCAGAAGCAACTCAATAAAATATGGTTGAAATTCCAAAACAATCATTTATTTCTAAATATTATTCAATATATTTTTTAATTAAATTTCTAATTTTGAGATAAATATGGTCACATGAAGTTGTAAGATATTACACAGCCAGAACCTATGAATATTTAACCATTTGCTACAAACGCTAAAATCATTCAAAACTATAGTACAATATCACAGCCAGATTACTTGCACTGAGACAATTAAAACACAAAACATTTATGTCACCAAAAAGATTCCTCGTATTGATCTATTATAGCCACACCTACTTCCCTTTACCCTTACCCCCTCTTTAGTCCTTGGTAACCATTATCTGTTCCCCTTTTGTAGGGAAAACAGAGATCAGATTGTTACTGTGTCTATGTAGAAAAGGAAGACATAAGAAACTTCATTTTGACCTGTACCCTGAACAATTGCTTTGCCCTGAGATGCTGTTAATCTGTACTTTAGCCCCAACCTTGAGCTCACAGAAACATGTGTTGTATAGAATCAAGGTTTAAGGGATCTAGGGCTGTGCACGATGTGCTTTGCTAACAAAATGTTTACAGGGAGTATGCTTGATAAAAGTCATCACCATTCTCCATTCTCGAGTAACCAGGGGCACAATGCGCTGTGGAAAGCCGCAGAGACCTCTATCCTGGAAAGCCGGGGATTGTCCAAGGTTTCTCCCCATGTGATAGTCTGAAATATGGCCTCGCGGGATGGGAAATACTTGACCATCCCCGCAGCCCGACACCCATGAAGGGTCTGTGCTGAGGAGGATTAATAAAAGAGGAAGGCCTCTCGCAGCTGAGAAAAAAGGAAGGCCTCTGTCTCTTGCCTGCCCCTAGGAACTGAATGTCTTGGTATAAAAACTAATTGTACATTTGTTCTATTCTGAGATAGGAGAAAAACCGCCTTGTGGCGGGAGGCGAGACATGTTGGCAGCAATGCTGCTTTGTTACTCTTTACTCCACTGAGATGTTTGGGCGGAGAAAAGCATAAAACTGGCCTACGTGCACATCTAGGCATAGTACCTCCCCTTGAACTTATTTGTGACACAGATTCCTTTGCTCACATGTTTTCTTGCTGACCTTCTCCTCACTATTACCCTGCTCTCCTGCCACATTCCCCTTGCTGAGATAGTGAAAATAGTAATCAATAAATACTGAGAGAACTCAGAGACCGGTACCGGTGTGGGTCCTCCGTATGCTGAGCACCGGTCCCCCGGCCCACTGTTCTTTCTCTATACTTTATCTCTGTGTCTTATCTATTTTCTCAGTCTCTCGTCCCACTTGATGAGAAATGCCCACAGGTGCGGAGGGGCTGGCCCCCTTCACCTTTTCCATAAGTTTGTCATATCAATAATGTTACATTAACGGAATCATACAGTATGTAACTTTTGGGAATTAGTTTTTTCACTAAGAACAATTTTCTGGAGATTCAGGTAGGTTGTTGCACACATCAATAATTAATTCCTTTTTAATGATGAGTAGTATTCAGTGGTATAAATGCACAACAGTTTAACAATTCATGCATTAAAATACATCTGCATTGTTTCCTTTTCTTAGCTACCATAAACAAGGTTGCTATGTGCATTCCTCTACAGGTTTTTGTGTGGAACACATGTCTTTACTTCTCCTGGATAAATGTTCAAGACAGCAATTGGTGAGTTATATGGTAGTTGAATGTTTAGTTTGTCTTAGAAAATGTCAAACTGTTTTTCAAAATGATTGTGGCATTTTACATTCAAATTCCCACCAACATTGTGTAAATAATCCAGTTCCTCCAAATCCTTGTCCACATTTGGTGTTATCACATAAAAAACAATTAGCAATTCTGAAAAGTGTATAGCAATATCTCATTGAGGCTTAAATCTGATTGTTCCAATGGATAATGAAAGTAAAAATATTTTCATTTGCTTATGAAACTACATACTCTTCAGTGAAATGTAGGTCTATGTCTTTTGCCCATTGTCTAATAGGATTTTTATTTCCTTACTGTTTAGTTCTGAGAGTTTATTTTTTATATATTCTGGACAACCTTTGTCAAATAAGAAGAGGATGTTAGCTTTAGGATTTTTGTAAATATACTTGATGTAAATGGGGGTGGTTCCCTCTATTTCTATTTTTCTGAAAGTTGTTATTATAATGGAATGTTGGATATTGTGAGATGCTTTTCCTATATTGATTAATGTGATCTTGTGTTTTCTTTCTTCTTGAGCTTGATAATATGGTGGATTACTTTCATTAAGTTTCACACTTCATACTAGGCTTGCATTTCTGGGAAAAAACCTCACTCAATCGTAGTACAAAATTCTTCCTTATACTGATGAATTATTTTTGCTCCACCTCTGTGTCGGGGATTTTTATGTTTATATTCATGAGAGATATTGGCCTGGCATTGTCTTATGTTTATATTGTCTTTGTATGGTTTTGGAACCATGGTAAGACTAGGGTCATAAAATAAATTTAGAAATGCTTCTTCTTTTTCTTTTTCTGAAATAGGCTGTGTTGAATTGCTTCTTTACTTCTTTAAAGAGTTCGCAGAATTCTCAACTCAAATAATTTGATCCTGGAGATTTACTTTATGTGAATTTTAAATTATGAATTCGATTTTCTTAATAGTTCCAGGGATATAATTATCTATTTGATATTTGATACATTGTGTTAGTTTGTATTTTTAAAAAGAATTGGTTCTTTTATATATATTGTCAACTTTTTGTATGTAGGATTTTCTGTATCATTTCCTTATTCTCCATTCAATGTTTGCATTGTTTGTAGAAATATCCTGTTTCATTTCTGATATTGGTAATTTATATTTTCTCTTTTATTCTTTATCAGCCTTACTAGATGATTTTCAATTTTATTGATCTTTCCAAAAACCATTGATTTTTTTAAATTAATTTTAATTTTTGTTTTGTTTTGTTTTGAAATCATTGATTTTTGGTTTTGGTATGGTTTGGATCTGTGTTCCTGCTGAAATTTCATGTAGAACTACAATCCCCAGTGTTGGAGGTGGGGACTGGTGATAGGTAAATGGATCATGGGGGTGGTTTCTCATGAATGGTTTAACATCATCCCCCTAGTGCCATTCTCCTGATAGAGTTCTCATGAGATCTGGTTGTTAAAAAGTGTGTAGCACCTACCACCTTTCTCCGTTCCTCCAGCTCCCACCATGTGAGATGCCTCACTCCCACTTTGCTTTTGCCAGGATTGTAAGTTTCCTGAGGCCTCCCCAGAAACTGAGCAGATGCCAGAATCATACATTCCATACAGCCTGCTGAACTGTGAGCCAGTTAAACCTCTTTTCTTTATAAATTACCCAGTCTCAGGTATTTCTTTATAGAAAGCTTAAATGGGAAGTGTGTAGTAAATCAAGAAGGTAATTCTAGGTTTTTCTGACTCTGTACACATACACAGGCCATGTACATACACACACATACCAGAGCAGCATTATTTGTATCATATATACAATCTATGTCAATTAGAAACAGAAATTACTCCAGGTATTTCAACAAGACATAATTTGGGAAGAATAATTAAGTCTTACAAAATCACTGGACATGCCTGAGGAATAAATGGCATTTAGATTTAACGTCAATACTCTTGCAAACTAGCATGAGAAAATTGCTGCTGCTGTCATCATTATTACTACAACCATCACAACCACTACACACTCATGGAGCTGGTGACTAGACTCTGGAAATGTAAACTAGCCACTGTCAATGGTCATATCTGACTTTGCTTGTCAGCTTACACTTCCAGCTCTAAAAGAATAAATCTCACTGGCAGAAGCTAAGTGACAATCAGAACCTACAAAATAATTTGGGAAATGCAATATTTAGCCTTGTTTACTAGTTGATATCTAGAAGACAGAAGTAGATGAGGATGCTGAATGATAATGGTCCTTATTAAGCACAACACATTACATTTCTTCTTAGGTGACTTCCACAGTCCCAGAGGAAGGTGAACACATGTATAGCATGAATTCTGGTACCTATTGGGTGTGCAATTTATTTGGTTGAAAAAAATACATTAAAATTTAACATTTGTACTGTGTGACATAAAGAGAGTTTCAGACTGACACATACACTGTGTTGCTTTCCAGTTTTTTTTTTTTATTGCATACTAAAACATGGAAGAAGATAATCTTAGCTTATGCCGACAAAGAATTAGAAAGATATCCAATTCTTCAGTGCACTTCAGGTATTTAAATATATAACTTGTTTATTTTTGAGAAAAAAAGCTGAGGTTCAGTTAGTCAAAGATAGCTTTAAATGGGAAAATCAATCGCAAGTAGAACTGCAATCAATAGTATATCAGTCAAAGTATTGTTCATCTACCAGAGCCAGCAGATTTAGACAGTCATCCAGTCTTGATTAAATAAAATTGGAAAAAAAGCAGTGTATTCAAACTTTAAATAATTCAGAGTGAAGACTATAACAGAAGAAATGAAATAGAAGTAAAAAAAGGTGAATAATGAGTCTTAAATTAAACATAATTAATTCTAAGTTGCTGACAATCTCCTTTATGTCCCCAAACTCCTCTCATTCAGTTGCTCCTTCTTTTCTCTCCATCTCAGCCATGCCACTCTACTGCTCTGCCACTCTTCTGTTCCTCTCTTTGTGGAGCTTGGGGTTTATATGGGTACAAGACAGGGTTGTAGAGGGCCAAGGTGGTCTGGAAAAGACAACAAAACAGGAATACCTCTTCCCAGTTAGGGCTGAGGGTTTCCAGGCTTGAGGGTGGGCCTTTGCAGGGAACCACCCTCTTCTACCCTACATTTTCCTGCCTCTTGTCTGTATCATTATTAGATCAGCTGTGTGTGTGTCTGTGAATAGTTCTAAAATGTACAAGAGCTGTTTAAGAACCCGCTTAGAAAATGGCCAATGTGAATAATTCTTCAATTTAAGATGTTCTCTATCTTGTATTCTATTACCACTGAAGCACTTAACCAAAGATATTTGCAGAAGAGTTATGAATATTTTACATATAAAGATATACTTTATGTACAAAAGGATACAGTTAAATTTCTCATTGCATTTTCAACTTGCCCAAAAGACGTAAGATTCTAATGAGAAAAAAGCCTGTTGATAAAAAAGGAGATTGTCTCTACACATACAAAACCTGAACCTCTCAAAATTACCCTAAATCCAGGAGACCATTTAATTTACTTGTACAAATGGCTGAGTTCTGATGTTTTAAAACTAAACATTTAAAAATGAACAACTTCTCCCTTAGGTTGTTTTCAATTTAAGTTGGATAACTAAGCATAAATCGCCATCTCTCTCACACTGTTTCATCATACCCTCAACCATAACATGAGATTATTTCTCAAACCTTGATACAAATACAGAACATACACACACACACACACACACACACACACA
>NW_012115488.1:19868474-19876082 GCF_000951035.1 Colobus angolensis palliatus | reverse complement strand
ACCCAAAGGATTATAAATCATGCTGCTATAAAGACACATGTACACGTATGTTTATTGCAGCACTATTCAATAGCACAATAACAAAGACTTGGAATCAACTCAGTTGTCCATCAGTGACAGACTAGATTAAGAACATGTGGCACATATGCACCATTGAATACTATGCCATAAAAAAGGATGAGTTCATGTCCTTTGTGGGGACATGGATGCAGCTGAAAACCACCATTCTCAGCAAACTATCACAAGAACAGAAAACCAATCACTGCATGTTCTCACTCATAGGTGGGAATAGAACAATGAGATCACTTGGACACAGGAAGGGGAACATCACACAATGGGGTCTATTGTGGGGAGGAGGGAGGAGGGAGGGATAGCATTAGGAGATATACCTAATGTAAATGACCAGTTAATGGGTGCAGCCCACAAACATGGGACATGTATACATATGTAAGAAACCTACACGTTGTACACACATACCCTAGAACTTAAAGTATAATAATAATAAAAAAAAAAACTGCCCCACTTCACTGTGTTAGTGTGTAATAATAACAATAGCATTAATAGTAGTAGTAATAACAGATCAATAAATGATAGCCACTGTTAAAAAAAAATTACAGCAAAAACAACCTCAGTGATCTCTGGGAAAATGTTAAGTAGACTAACAGGCATGTAACAGGAGTGCCAAGAAAATCAACAAAACAGAAAAATATTTGAAGAAATAAAGAATAAATCTTTCAAAATCTGAAGGAAAATTACAGTGTCACAGATTCAAAATATCAATGAATTCAAGACCAACACACACAGAGAATATCACCTCAAGACTCAAGACATTACACATAAGTTGTTAAAATCCTGTGATAAAGATCATATTGTAATAACCTTGAGAGAAAATGATACATTACAAAGCAAGAATGATAAGAATTTCCCCAGACTTCTTACCATTAATTATCCTTGCCAGTAGGCAGTGAAAAAGTATCTGTAAGGTTAAAAATAAACTTGTTAATAATAGATTCTAGATAGAATGATAGTTGTTTTCCAAATAAAGTGAAGACTTTATTGAACAATGCAAAGCCTGAGAAAATAAATATACTGTGAGCAATCCTGAACTACAAAAATGTAAAAAAAAAAAAAAAAAAACGGGGACTGAAGGAAAATAATAAAGATGAAAACTTGGATCAGCACAAAGGAATAAAAAGCCCAAAGAACAGTAACTATGTGGTTAAGTATTTAAGTGATTCTAATAGTTACATACCATATTGAATGAAAATTGTCAGTACAAAGTTATGAACATATATTGTAGGGTGTCACCACATATAGAAGTAAAGTATATGAAATCAATGGCAAAGAATAAGAGATAAAATAAGTGGAAATGTCAGAGATGTTTGAACCAGAGCAACTCCATCTTGAATAGGAGCTGGGTAAAATAAAACTGAAATCTACTTGGCTACATTCTCAGATTAGGTATTCTAAGTCATAAAATGAGATAGGAGGTCAGCACAAGATACAAGTCATAAAGACCTTGCTGCTAAAACAGGTTGCAGTAAAGAAGCTGACCTAAACATAGATAGCTACAAGAGTGACCTCCGGTCGTCCTCATTGCTGTACTCCTACTAGTGCTATGACAGTTTACAAATACCATGGCAAAATCAAGAAGTTACCCTATATGGTCTAAAGAGGGAAGGCATGAATAATCCACCCTTTGTTTAGCATATAATCAAGAAATAACGAAAAAAGTGGGCAACCAACAACCCTCAGCGCCTCTCTGTCTATGAAGTAGCCATTGTTTATTCCTTTACTTTCTTAATAAACTTAGTTTCCTTTACTCTAAGGGCTCACCCTGAAATCTTTCTTGTGTGAGATCCAAGAACGCTCTCTTGGGGTCTGGATAAGGACCCCTTTCCAGTAACAGTAACATATTGCTAAATACTAACAAAAAATACAGAAATAAAAGATATAGGTTATAAGCCAAAATAAACCATAAAATAGAACATGAGATCACCATTACTCCAAAAAGATGCAGCAAAACAAGAAAATTTAGAAAAGAAGAAAGTAATAGGTGACAAAGAGAAAACAGATAGCAAGTTAGATATCGATTTTATTTTTCAGCCAAGATGGGCATAACGAAGTGGAAGAAGTTCCCTTATCCCTCTCACAGGACGTGCAACAGTGGTGTGGCTCTCTTCTTCAGTGTCCACCCATTGCTCAAACCCCTAGGAGGAGCATGCAGACAGGCAGGTGCAGAAGTCGTGGAAAGCATTTTTGGGCTCCGACCCCACAGCAACGTCTAGGGATGAGTGTTTATAGCTATAGAAGACCCAGTGGGCACGTGTTACAGTGTGCTCTTTCAGCTTTGCCAACTGCAGGAAGCTTGTGTTAATCAGTTAAATTAGACCCTCTGCCTCTTCGCAAGAACATAGCGCTTTCCATATCCTGAGTACTTGCCCTAGTGTACCAGAAAAATTGGATCACACACGGGTTTGAAGGATGAGTGTAAGGTTTTATTGAGTGATGGAGGTAGCTCTCAGTGAGGTGAATGGGGAGCCAGAACAGGGATGGAGTGGGAAAGCGGTCTTCCCCTGTAGTCAGGCCACTCGGTGGCCAGAATCTCTTCTGACGGTCCCAGGTCAAATTCCTCTTGGCATCCACATCTTTCCACCATCAGTGGCCTACCAGTTTCTGCTGGTGTGTGTCAGTGTGTTCTTTTACTCCTCTCAATGTCCAGCTACTTGTATCTGTGCCCACTAGGTGTTGGGTTTTTGTGGATACAGAATGTGGGTGGGGGCGGTGTAGGGGGCCAAAAGGCAATTTTTTGGGGTGAGAAAACAGAAATGTTTTTCCTCATTTAGGTTCCTGGCACAGGTCCGAGCCCTCACCAGGGACCCCACCCTTCTCTAACCAGCACTTCCCTGCTCCCCTCCAGTGTCAATAACAAAGATCAAATTTACTGTCCACTTTGGAACAATCATACCACAGGCAAAATGTTTGCAAGATACTAGATACTGGGTAGTGCAAATTAGCGATAGCTGTGAGGTGGTTTGTGTGTTTGTGTGTGTGTATGTGTCTGTGTGTGCGCATCCCATCCTAATATTCTGCCTTGGATCAGGTACAAAAAGAGAGTAATTTAGGCTATTGCACAGAAAGGTGGGATTCTGTCATAGCATATTGGACTCGCTGAATTGGCAGGTGGAGTAGAGAATTCAGAAAACAAGGTGGCAAGAATTTGCATCACAGAGAACTGGAGAGCAGAGAGAGAACGTAAGAGATATGCAGAGGATCTGCTCAAATATTCAGATGACTACTAAGCTTAGCTTGTGTGCAAAGTCTCCAAGGGAAGAAATGGGAACATAAAATAATGTTTGAATAATATTGAGAATTATGAAAATGTTCAAATTTTGATAAAAATTATAAACTCACGTATCTAAGAAACTCAACAATCTCCAAGTAAAAGAAACATGAAGAAAATTACAGCGGGACACATTTAATTAAATTTCTCATACAGAAGGAGTGTCAGAAAGTATTACAATCTTCCCAGAGAAAAAGCCATGTTATGTGCATGGAAGCAAAGATAAACTTGACAGAATATTTATTTTAGTATGGGACAATGCAAACAAGAAAATAGTGGAACATTATATGCAATAACCTCTTAAAAGGGAGAGTGAAGACTTCTTTCAAACATACAAAACCTAAACAAATTCACCAACAGACACACATTACAAGAAATGTTTAAGGAAGTCCTTCAATCAAAGTGAAATGGTACCAGAGGGATATATGAATTACAAAAAAGAATAAGAAACATTGGAAAAGAAACTATACAGGTAAACATAGGAGTTTTTGAGGTATAAATTCTTCTGAAATATACTTGCCTGGTTACAAAAAAAGAAAAAATATATAATGAATGTATAACATATATAAAATAAAAATGTATAACAAAAACACGAAAGTTAAAAAGTGAGAAATGAAAACATACTAGTATAAGTTTCTTACAGTATATGTAAAGTAGTATGATATAATTAGAAGTTATAATATGATGAATTAAAAATATATGCTATTAACTCTAAGCAGCTATTAAAACATGAAACCAAAATTATAGTTAATAAGCGAACGAGAGAGGTAAAATAATACAATAAAAATAATAATTTAGTTAGAATGCTGGCTAAAAAGAAAAAAAAAGGAAGAAAGGAAGAAGGGACAAAAAAGGAATAATAGAAAAAAAGAGTCAATTTAAATCTAATCGCTGGGCATGGTGGCTCATGCCTGTGATCCCAGCATTTGGGAGGCAGAGGAACACTTGAGACCTGAAGTTCAAGAATGACCTGGGCAGTAGAGTGAGACCTCTTCTTCAAAATTTTTAAACATTAGCTGGGCATGGTGATGCATACCTCTGGTCCTAGCTACTCAAAAGACAGAATAACTGGGAGGCTGAGGTGGGAGGATCATTTGAGCCCAGGAAGTCAAGGCCGTAGTGAGCCTGATTGTGCCATTGCTTTCCCTGGGTGACAGAGTAAGACCCTCAGTCCAAAAAGAAAAATTAAATAAATAAATAAATAAAATAAAGGAAGAAAGAAGAAAAAGAAAAAATTGAATCATATCAATAATCACATTAAAAGTCAATGTTCTAAATATTCAGCATAATATAATTGAATTCAAAACTTGAAAAGATTACACTACATCCTGCCTTAAAATAAAAGAAACTCTTAACACATATTATTTAAAAAAAAATAAAAAATAGAAAAAATACACCACAATTATACTAATCAAAAAACAGTTGAAATGGCTATTTCAATATCTTAGTATTTTTCAGAACAAAGTTTATTACCAGTTGTAAATAGTCATTTCATAATGGCAAAAGCAATGTAACAATCTTAAACTCATATTCATCAAATAACAGAAATTTCAAATCCTAATGCACAGTGCTGATAACTACAAAAAGAGAGAGAGAAATTCACAAACATAGTAGGAAGTTTCAATAACCAACAGAGCAAAAAGGCAGTTAATCAGTAGAAATATAGAAGATTTGAACACTACCAACAACCAACATGACCAAATGGACATTTATAAAATAACCTCACAGTAGCTGGCAATTCTTTCCAAATATTCACAAATTATTTACCAATATCATGCGTATTCTTGGCCATAAAGGAAATCTCAATATGTTTTTAAAAATTCCAGGGCCGGGCGCGGTGGCTCACGCCTGTAATCCCAGCACTTTGGGAGGCCGAGGCGGGCAGATCATGAGGTCAGGAGATCGAGCCCATCCTGGCTAACACGGTGAAACCCCGTCTCTACTAAAAACACAAAAAATTCGCCGGGCGTGGTTGTTGGCGCCTGTAGTCCCAGCTACTCGGGCGCCTGAGGCAGGAGAATGGTGTGAACACGGGAGGCAGAGTTTGCAGTGAGCCAAGATCTCGCCACTGCACTCCAGCCTGGGCAACAGAGGGAGACTCTACCTCAAAAAAAGAAAAAAGAAAAAAAAAAATCCAGCTGTCTGACCACAAAATAATTATTCGAAATAAATAACAGAGCTATCCCTAGAGAACGCCTAAATACTTGAAAAGCAGATGCATAATTCTAAATAATCCATGACTCAAAAAACAAATCACAAGGAAAAGTAGCTCTTTGGAAATTACTGAACATGTAACCACAACATACACAAGTTTATGGGATGTTTATAAAGCTAGAAAGGAAATTAATAGCTCTAAATGCTTATATTGGATTAAAATAAAAATGTGTAAACTGTTGATTTAATCATGCACTCTAAGCATTTAGTAAAGAAAAGCAAAATTCAAATGAAAGTAAGTTAAAGAAAGAAAACAATAAAGAGCTGAGTAGAAAAAAAGTAAAAATATGGACAAAAACAGAAAATTCCATAAGATGAATTCTGATTCTTTAACAATAGTTATAAAGTTGATAAATTTCTTTCGAGACTGGTCAAAGAAAGAAAGATACATTTAAAAAATAATACATGAAAGAGGAGACATTACTAGACATTCTGCAAACATTGAAATTATAAGAAAATATTAGGAACTTTTTTCTTTTTTTTTTTTTTTTGAGACGGAGTTTCTCTTTTGTTGCCCAGGCTGGAGTGCAGTGGCCTGATCTTGGCTCACTGCAGCCTCCACCTCCGGGGTTCAAGCGATTCTTCTGCCTCAGCCTCCCAAGTAGTTGAGATAACAGGCCCTCGACACCATGCCTAGCTATTTTTTTCTATTTTTAGTAGAGACGGGGTTTCACCATGTTGGCCAGGCTGGTTTTGAACTCCTGACCTCACGTGATCCGCCTGCCTTGGCCTCCCAAAGTGCTGGGATTAGAGTGAGACACTGTGCCTAGCCATGAACAATTTCATGTAACAATTTTGACAGATTGCAGCTCTCATGTTCCTTTCTCATTTACACAAGGCAGCTTCTTCTGATTTTGAGATAGCAGATACATATGAAACTTCAGTTTAGGGGAAGCTACAGTTTCATACCAAGAATTTTTCTTTTAATTACTCTTCTTTTCATGTAAGTAAAACCAGGTTGTATGACCGGGCTAAATAGCAAGAAGTATGAAAACGTAAACTAGGTGCAAAATACCGTTTCGTTTATTTTTCACCAAAAAATACACTGACAAGATAGTGCAAGTTGTCTTTGGTACAGGAATATATTAATCTCTTGATCATTTCTTTCAGGTATGATCAATTGTTAACACTGTGACTCCAGGTCACTCAGAGGTTGTGTAAAGTTGTAGCGGGCAAGCTGAGTTTAATTAATAATTAATTAATTAATGCTTAATTAATAGTAGTGTGACAATGTTAATTGCCTAATGTTGATCATATTCTATAATTATGCAGGTCTTACACTGGGGGAAGCTGGGTGAAGGTGTGTAATACCGTTCTGTGATTTTTTTTGCAATTTCTTGTTCGTCTGCAATTACTGCAAAATAAAAAGTAAAAATAAGGGCAGTTTGTCATTATAATTATCTATTCTCTGTTCAGTGTTCTGTAAAACTTAAGACAATGTGCCTATTCTGAAAGTCTAGCTGACAAAATCACATTTTTAGACCTGAGTTTAAAGAAGGCATGTTTTGTGGAAGCTCCTATTAGTCTTGCCCATCATAAGCTTGTAATACTTCAGAATGATATGACGTAGTGAAAAGAAAAATATGTCCAGATAAATCCTATATAGCAGGTAAAGGTATTATCAAATACCATATTATCTACAACGCTAACTCTTTATCTTCTATTTTCTTTAGTAATTATTTTGTCTTTAACTATATAACTCTTATATGCTGGTGTGGGTTTTAAAT
Source organism: Colobus angolensis palliatus (assembly GCF_000951035.1). Lineage (NCBI taxonomy): Eukaryota > Metazoa > Chordata > Mammalia > Primates > Cercopithecidae > Colobus > Colobus angolensis. The sequence continues at coordinate 19,868,798 of NW_012115488.1, read as the reverse complement.
GTAGGATAAAAGAGAGTAACTGATAAATATAGTTTATTTTAAAATCAAATTATTCTTACTTAAAATATTAGAACCCATCTTAACAGTTTTACTAAAGTTCCAATAAAATTCTTTAATTATAAGGGAAAATTAATCTCTCTTTTTCACACACACGTGCACACACAACACACATACATACATACAAACACACATACACAATGACATCTAAAGGACTTTTTGTAGCATTTTAAAATTACAGTAAATAATATTTTCTACGTATTTACCAATCAAAATTCCTAAACAGTATCTGGTATGACTATATATTTTTAAAATTTTGTACTTTTG
>NW_012115488.1:19860498-19861943 GCF_000951035.1 Colobus angolensis palliatus | reverse complement strand
GAGCTTCCCAGCGGCTTTGTTTACCTACTTAAGCCTCAGCAATGGCGGACGCCCCTCCCCCAGTCTTGCTGCCGCCTTGCAGTTAGATCGCAGACTGCTCCGTGGGTGGGCGTGGGACCCTCCTGGCCAGGTGTGGGATATAATTTCCTGGTGTGCCCGTTTGCTAAGACCCTTGGTACAGGCAGTATTGGGGTGGGAGTTACCCGATTTTCCAGGTGTTGTGTGTCTCAGTTCCCCTGGTTAGGAAAAGGGATTCCCGTCCCCCTTGGCTTCCCAGGTGAGGTGACGCCTCGCCCTGCTTCAGCTTTTGCTGGTCGGGCTGCAGCAGCTGACCAGCACCGATTGTCTGGCACTCCCTAGTGAGATGAACCCAGTACCTCAGTTGAAAATGCAGAAATCACCTGTCTTCTGTGCCGCTTGCGCTGGGAGCTGGAGACTGGAGCTGTTCCTATTCGGCCATCTTGCTCCGCCTACCGAATTATTTCTTTAACTTATTGTTTAATTAGTTTCACTAGTATTTTGATGAGCATATTTATATCAATATTCATCAGTGATATTGCTTACAGTCATCTTTATTTGAAGTCTCTGTCTGGTTTTGGTATCAGGGTAATACTGATTTCACAGAATGAGTCTAGAGGTATTCACTCTTCCTCTGCTTTTTGAGATGGTTTGAGTAGGATTGGTGTTCATATTTTCTTAAATGTTTGGTAGAATTCAGTGAGGAAACCATCAATTCTGAGGCTTCTCTTGCTGGGAGAATTTTATGATTGCTTCAATCTTGTTACTTGTTATTGGTCTGTGCAGGTTTTAGATGTCTTCCTGGTTCAATATTGGTAGCCTGCATGTATCTAGGAATTTATTTATTTCTTCTGGATTTTCCAATTTATTGGCATACATTTGCTCATAATAGCCTCTAATGCTCCTTTGAATTCCTGCAGTAACAATCATAATGTCTTCTTTTGCATTTCTGATTGTATTTATTTGGATACTCTCCTTTTTTTCTTAGTTAGCCTGGCTAAAGGTTTTCAATTTTGTTTATCTTTTCAAAAAACAAACTTTTTGTTTTGTTGATCTTTTGTATTGTTTTCTTCATTTTAAATTTATTTGTTTGTGCTCTGATCTTTATTATGCATTTTCTTCTATTAACTTTGCATTTGGTTTGACCCCACTTTTCTAACTCTCCAAGATGCATTTTTAGGTAGTTTATTTGAAGTTTTTCTTCCTTTATGATGTAAGTATATATAGCTATAAATTTCCCTCTTAGTGCTGTTTTTGCTGTATCCCATAGGTTTTGGTATGTTGTGCTTTCATTATCATTTGTTTCAAAATATTTTTCAATTTTCTTCTTAATTTCTTCTATTAACTTTGCATTTGGTTTGACCCCACTTTTCTAACTCTCCAAGATGCATTTTTAGGTAGTTTATTTGAAGTTTTTCTTCCTTTAT
>NW_012115488.1:19834303-19860218 GCF_000951035.1 Colobus angolensis palliatus | reverse complement strand
TTTATTTGAAGTTTTTCTTCCTTTATGATGTAAGTATATATAGCTATAAATTTCCCTCTTAGTGCTGTTTTTGCTGTATCCCATAGGTTTTGGTAAGTTGTGCTTTCATTATCATTTGTTTCAAAATATTTTTCAATTTTCTTCTTAATTTCTTCATTGATGCACTGATCATTCAGGTACACATTGTTTAAGTTTCATTTGTTTGTAGAGTTTCCAAATTATCTGTTTGATTTATGAACAGTTTTATTCCACTGAAGTCAGAGAAGATGCTTAATTCTATTTCAATTATTTTGAATACTTTAAGAATTTTTCTGTGATCCAACATATGGTCTATCTTCAAGAAAGCTCCATGTGCTGAGGAAAAGAAGGTGTATTCTGTAGCTTTTGGAGGAAATATTTTGTAAATATTCATGGGTCAATTTTGTCAATAGTGCAGATTAAGTCTGACATTTATTTGTTGATTTTATGTCTGGAAGATCTGTCAGATGCTGAAAATGTGATGTTGAAGTGTCCAGCTCTTATTGCATTGAGGCCTATCTTTCTATTTATCTCTAGAATTATTTCCTTTACATATCTGGGTGCTCCTGTGTTGGGTGTTGTATTAGTCAGGGTTTTTTAGAGTGATGGAAATAATAGGATTGATGTATATATAAAAGGGATATTTTTAAGGAGTATTAACTCACACAATCACAAGGTGAAGTCCAACAATAGGCTATCTGCAAGCTGAAGGACAAGGAAGCCAATGTGAGTCTCAAAACTGAAGAACTTGGAGTCTGATGTTCAAGGGCAGGAAGCATCAAGCATGGGAGAAAGATGTAGGCTTAGAGATTAAGAGAGTCTAATCTGTCTAGGTTCTTTTGCCTGCTTTTATTCTGACCATGCTGGCACTGATAAGATTGTGCCCGCTCAGATACAAGATGGATCTGCCTTTTCCAGTCCACTGACTCAACTGTTAATCTCCTTTGGCAACACCCTCACAGACACACCTAGCAACAATACTTTGCATCCTTCAATCCAATCAAGTTGACACTCAATATTAACCATCATATATATATACATGATAAAGTTGTAAATTGAGAAAGAAGACATAACAATTGTATATGTGTGTATATATAGATATTTATGTGTGCATATATATACACACACATATATACATGCACACATATATAGAGAGAGACAATTCTTATATACATATATGTGTGTGTGTAAATATATATCCTCTCACTGAATTTACTATTGTTATATTCCCTTCCTGAACCTAGAATTTTATCATTATAAAATGGACTTTTTTGTCAGTTCTTACCGTTTTTGTCTTGTTTTGAAGTCACTTTTTTCTTATACAAGTATAGCTACTCCTGCTCTTTCTTAGTTTTCAATTGTATGGAATATCCTTTCCCATCCCTTTATATTTACTGTGTGTTTTCTATAGGTGAAGTGTTTTCTTGCTGGCAACAGATTTGTGTGTCTTGTTTTTTCTTCCATTCAGCCAGGCTATATCTTTTCATTAGAGAGTTTAGTCCATTTACATTTAATGCTATAATCAATAATAACCATTTTGTTATTTATTTTCTGGTTGTTTTATGGTATTCTCTTTCTTTTTATTTATTTTGTTTGTTTCCTTCTAGTCTTCCTTTTAGTAAAGGTGATTTTCTTTGGTAATATGTTTTAATTTCTTGCTTTTTTATTTTTTGTGTATTCATTGTGTTTCTTGACATGAGTTTATAATGAGACTGACAAATTATAATATATGAGTTTAAACTTATAACGTCTTAACATTGTTAAGTAAACAAAGCAAAAAGCAAAAAAAAAAAAAAAAACTAATAAAAACTTTACACCTTAACTTCATACCACTGCTTTTTAAGTTTTATTGTTTCTGTTAATATTTTATTATACTGCCTATGTCTTGAAAGGTTTTTGTTGCTATTATTTTTTATTGGTTCATTATTGAGTCTTTCTAGTTAAGATAAGAGTAGTTTACACAACACAGTTATAGTGGTAACATATTCTGTGTTTTTTTGTGTGTGTACTTACAATTACCAGTGAATTGTGTACCTTCCGCTGATTTCTTATTGCTCATTAACATGTTTTTCTTTCTGATTGAAGTACATGGTTTAGTATTTCTTCTAGAAAACATCTAGTATTGGTGAAAAACCCCAGCTTTTGTTTTCCTAGGAGTTTTTATTTTTTCTTCCTGTTTGAAGGATATTTTTGCCAGATATACTATTCTAGGGGAAAAGATTTTTTTCTTCAGTACTGAAAATATGTCATGCCACTCTCTTCTGGCCTCTAATGTTTCCACTGAAAAGTCTACTGCTAGCCCTTTTGGAGCTCCATTATGTATTATTTGTTTCTTTTCTCCTGATGGTTTTAGAATCCATTCTTTTAACCCTGATCTTTGGGAGTTTGAATATTAAATGCCTTGAAGTAGTCTTCTTTGGTTTAAATCTGCTTGGTGTTCTTATATTTGGATATTGATGTCTTTCTCTAGGTTTGGGAAGTTCTCTGTTATTATCTCTTTGAATAAACTTTCTATTACTATCTCTTTCTCTACCTCCTCTTCAAGGCCAATAACTCTTAACATTTGTCCCTTTGAAGTTATTTTCTAGATTCTGTAGATGTGCTCAATTGTTTTTCATTCTTTTTAATTTTGTCTCATTCAATTGTATATTTTTAAATAGCCTGTCTTCAAGCTCATTAATTCTTTTTTTCTGTTTGACCAGTTCTGCTATTAAAGGACTCTGATGCATTCTTCATGCCAGTTGCATTTTTCAGCTTCAGAATGTCTGCCTGATTCTATTTAATTATTTCAACCTCTTTGTTAAATGTATCTGGTAGAATTCTGAAATCCTTCTGTATGTTTATCTAGAATTTCTTTGGTTTTCCTCAACACAGTTATTTTGAATTCTCTGTCTGAAAGATCACGTATCTCTGTTTCTCAGGGACTGGTCCCTAGTGCCTTATTTAGTTCATTTGGTGTGGTCACATTTTCCTGTATGGCCTTGATGCTTGTAGATATTTGTCTCTGTCTAGGCATTGAGGAGCAGTTATTTATTGTATTCTCCTCAGATTGGGATTGTTTGTACTCATCTTTCTTGGGAAAAATTTTTAGGTATTTGAAAAAACTTGTGCGTTGTTACCTAAGTTGTATCTGAATTAGCGGGTACCTGAAACCTACTACAACTTTGTTCTTGCAGATTTGCAGTGGTTTCATTTTGATGATCTTGGTTAAAATCCAGAAGAATTTTCTGGATTGCCAAGCAGATACTCTGTTCTCTTCCCTTAATTTCTCCCTTACAAATCTCTCTCTCTCTCTCTCTGTTTTCTTAGCCCCCTTGAACTGGGTGTGGGGTGACATAGGCATCCCTGTGGCCACCACAGCTGAGAGTGTACTGGGTCTTGCCCAAGGCCTTCTGTAGCTGCTTCCCGACTACTATCTAAATTCACTTAAGGCCCTGGGACTCTACAATCAGCAGATGGTGAAGCCAGTCAGTCTTGTGTCCTTCCCTTAAGGGTGACAATTTCCCCTAGTCCCAGAGCAGGTCCAAAAGTACTACCTGAAAGCCAGAGAATGGAGTCAAAAACCATAGAAGTCTAAAGAATGTTCTATTGTAGTGCTGCTCAGCTGGCACTCAAACCACAGGATACAGTGCTTCCCACTCTTTCCTCCCCTTTCCATAGGCATAGTAAGCAATCCTGATGGCCACCATCACCACGGGTTCATGGGGAGTACTGACATGCTACTGCCAATGTGCCTTAAAGGCCCAAGGGCTCCTCAGTCAGTTTGTAGTGAATGCTGCCACCTGGGGCTCACCCTTCTGTGTACTAGACTCCCCTCTAGCTCAGGGCAGGTCCAGAAATGCTGTCCCAGAGTCAAAGCATAGAATCAGGGGTGCTAAGAGCCCACTTGGTAGTCTACACTCCTGTGGCTCAGCTGGTACCTAAAGTGCAAGGCAAAGTCCTCTTTACATTTCCTTCCATATTTCACAAACAGAAGGAGTTTCTCCCTGTGATCACTACAGCTAGGAATGTGCTGAGTCTCACCTGAAGCCAGCAAGTCTAAGTCCCACCCAAAGCTCTCTATGTATTACCTGGGTATTACCGATGGTTATTCAAGATTCAAGTGCTCTTTAGTCAGCAGATGATGAATCTCCTCAAGACTGGATTTTACTCTTCAAGATATCAGGTTCCCTCTTGGCCGAGGGTGTGTGTAGAAATGTCCTAGGAGCTAGGTTTTTGAAAGGGGACCTCACAACTCTGATTGGTGTCCTATTTTACTATGGCTGAGTTGGTATCCAAGATGCAACGCAAAAGTCTTCTTTACTCTTCCTTCTCCTTTACTCAAGCAGAAAGAAAGGATCTCTTCCAGGGCCATGAAATGTGCAGCCTGGAGTTGGGGAAGGGTTGATGCAAGCACTCCATTTGTCCCCCTAGGCTGGTGTCTCAGTAGGTCACATGCTCCCAAAGTCCACTGGTTCTGAGCCGAGTTCAACACTAGGACTTGCCTAGGTGTTGCACTCCTTGTGGCCTAGATGGTCTTTCTAATTTATTTGGGGCCTCAGAACACTTTAGTTTGTGGTGGCAAGGCTTATGGGAACTCAAGTTCCAACCACTGGAAAGGGCAATTCCCTTTTGGTTAGGGCAGTTTAAATACTACCTCCATTGGTGGTCATCAGCTGAGTTCAACCTGGTTTCAGTCCCTGCTGTGACAGGGCAGTAGTGAGTTCAATGCACCATCTCACGATTGCTGCACTCTCCCTCTCCCAAGTGCATAGATTCTCTCTGCATGTCATGCAGCCCTTGCCAGGGTATGGGGAAAGGGTGCCATCAGTGATTCAACACTGTCTTTCTTACCATCTTCAGTGCTTCCTTCAGCAATATAAAGTTAAAACCAAATACTGTGGGTCCTCACCTGATTGTTGGTTCTTATGAAGGTACTTTTCTGTGTAGCTAGTCATTAAGTTGGTGTCCTTGCAAGGGAGATGATCAATGGAGACTTCTATTTGGCTATCTTGTTCTGCCACTCTCCCTTAACGATCTATCTATCTATCTATCTATCTATCATATTTATATATAGATACATATATGTAAAATAAAGTTCTAAGATGATACATTTGCATTTTAAAATTGTAAGGTCATAAGATGATACATTTGTGTTGTCTTAAGAAAAGATCTCTAGGTATCAGAAAAATTTTTAAGAGTTTCCTTTCTGAAAACTCTAGAAAATAATCCATTTATTTGGTCATTTAGTTTGTCAGCAGAATTCAGTTCTGTAATTACAGGACTGAGGTCCTTGTTTCTTGTCTGCTGTCAGCAAGGTTTTGGATGCTACAATCATTCCTTACCTCATACTCCCCTTCTTTCATCTTCAAAACCAGCAAAAATGTGTTGAGTCCCTCTCAGGCTTCACATTTCCCTTCCATCTTTTTCCATCAACACATCTCTCTGACCAACTATTCCACCTCCTTCTGTTGCTTGTAAGGGCTTTATGATTACATTAAACCCATCAGAGTCATCCCGGATAATCTTCTTATTTCATGATTATTAGATTAGGAAACTCATTCCTGTCTGAAACTTTAATTCATTTTGCCTTGAAGGTAATGTATTCACAGGCATAACACAAGAAGGTGAATATCCTGGGGACCAAAATCCTACTGTGACCTGATTACCATCACTACCAGTGACTTGGTATGCTTCCTATTGCTGAATCTCTGGCCACTACAGTTAGAAGTGTCATTTCTCACAGGGTAAACATTTTAAACAAAGGACACAGCAAGATTCTCATAAAGCTTAGGCTATATTGAACACTTAAGGATCTGTGTGAACAGATCAGCAGGCAAGAAAAGGAGCCACCATCTTGGCAGGAGATATCGTTCTTCAAGGTCAGGAAGTAGGATTGCTACTACACAGGAAGGAAGGAAAGAATACATTTCACAATACATTCTTCTACCTCCTTGCCCAATTTTGACAGTAAGTGGATAAGTGTGACAAGCTTGGCTTAAGAATGTGAATGTCTCAGACAGCTGCAGGATAAGATATCTGAATCACACAATCAGGCAATCCATTTAGAGCAGCAAAGTTAAAAGAGGAGGAGGGTAAGAGGAGTCAAAATCTGTGAGATGCCACATAGTTGTTTTTATATAGGGATACATTTTCTAAAAAAGTAAAAATCTAAAAGATAACTAAAGCTATTTTTCAGGAGCACCTGGAGCCTCAAGAGGTGTCCAGCAATATTTTTGAATACAAATTAATATTAAATTGAATTATAATGATAGTTAATAATATATAAAAGTATTATTTCAATACAGTCTGTGATGCTCTACCAGAAATAAAAATTAAAATAAACTGCCAAAGTTCCCAGTCTTGCAAATATATTTGAAGCCATACTGAAAGATTGAAAAGAGCAGTATCATAGTGAGCTAGAAAATTAAGAACGAACAAACAAACAAACACCAGCTGTTATCAGTACCAATGGAGGGGAACACACACACACCACACACAAACACACACACATGCATGCACACAAACACACACACACACTTCTTTTAGGCAATGTTCACAAGAAATTTATAGGTAAAAACCAGAGAGAATCTTCACAGTGTCTTGCTGCATCATAGTCAAGCTGATGATGCCAATCTAATTGAAGAGAGTAACTTAAAGTATCTAAGAAAAATTATTTTTTATTTTCTATGCCACAATTTAAACATAGGCTCTCTCTCTCTCAGTTCTCTGAAAGATAAAAAGGTTATATATAATTTTGACTAAAATTTAAAACTTCACTGGAAGGCATTACTGAGATGATATACCACCAATAATCATGTCTGCTCCTCATATATGAAAAATAATATAAACAATCCAGAATAATTTTCCAATTTTTAAAAAATCTGAACCAGATGCTTTTTGACTGTCATTATTCAGTAATCTGCTTACAAAAATATGCTATATTATTTCAAAATGAAAGTTTTACTTGAGAGACTATTCCTACAATAGCCGTATTTGCAATTTGTTAGAAGATAAAATGTATTACATTGGTTGAACTTTTTCATTAAAATACTCTGAGTATCAGTATATTATAGGTTGAAATATTCACAACAATATAATGTTATACTAAGATCACAAACTAAAGAGCTAAACCGCCTCAGTTTGAGCTCATGAAGGCTGAAGTTGGGGTTGCTGGGGAATTTCTTTCTTTTGGAAAGGAAAAGAGAGTGAAGGATGAGGAACAAGAACACCTTTGGAGTGACAGCAATAGATGCAATATGAACAGTATTTCTCATTTAAGATGTTTAAGAAACATAATTCAAGAAAGTATGTTTTTTGAAATGACTTTGAAATATAAGACTGCATTCTTTTACACCAACACTACTGTAGATTGAATCAAAGTGGTTGAATCTTTATAAGTCTGACACAGATGCATTCATACTCACTCAAGGCAGAAAGATAGAGAGGCAGAGATAAAGGAAGAATAGTATCGCATATATGAAGTCATTATTACTTATGGAATTAATACACAAATGTATTCAATACTGAAAAATAAAGGAATGTAACAATACAAGATAGTTTTTAAATAGTAAAACAAGGAGAACAAAATTTTTAAAAAGAAGTTTCTGAGATTAGTTTAATTTTCAAAATGGCAATGCTTGCTTGAAAATTACCCGGTAAAGTGTCTTCTTTCTAGAGAAAATAAAGAGTTCAGAACTACTTTAGTTATATAGATATATAGACTACAACATTTTTTCATTCCTGAATTTGTTCTATTGTAATTTATTATGATATATAAAGGCATATAAAGGAAACATTTAGGTTTCAAAAGAATCATTCTGCAAAATATCACCAAAATCTGTATAGTTTTGATACAGACAGATGAGTTATATTGTATCATAGCAATGTTCTATCTGAAAGTCTGAATAGGTAATGGAGCTTCTTATTAGAGAAGAAACACTAATTATAAAATAACCAACTTCAGACTGTAAGTTTTGTGACTCTGGGTAAATTTGGAGAGAAAGTACTTACTTTGAGGAAAGAAGCTGGACTCCATCACAAGGCTTGGGGAAGAACCCATAGTCACATAGCTGACATTAAGTGTGGCTTGGAGCTGTCTGAACCAGAGACTGGACCCATGTGGAGCCCATGAGAGCAGAACCTTAGCCAGTGCCACATCCCCCCAAATCTGAATGACTCAGCAATGAAATTCCTTAGGAGAAACCATAGACTGACATAGAATGATAATTATGTAAGGTCATATTGCCAATCCCCAAAGAGAAAATAGTTTGATATGTAATAAAACATTGAAGACCAAAGCAGATGTGTATACAAAATAAACCTTGCATCTCCTCTATCGAAGTTATTGGGGAAGTAGGTGTCAGGAGGTAATCCCAGGGGATTTTTAAGAATTTCATGGAAAAGAAAATCTGTGTCTTGTATACTGTGTGAAAGTTGAGGGAACAAAGCTAAAACAAATACAGCAATAACAAAATTCACTCTTAATACCACTACCACGACCACCACCATTTTTCTTTGAATCTGAAGTAGCGTTAAAGAATATTCCCAAGTATTCTATATCCCCAGGAGATGTGGTTGAGAATAGAAAAGTAGATGCAGAAAGAATTCTCTGATGAGTAAAGGTAACTTCACTGACATGGAGACTAGAAAACAAAATGAGAGTAATTCAATTGTTGCCACATAAGTCTCTGCCCACTTCACTCACTTTCTAAACCAAGGATAGAAGGAAGAAAAAATAGTGAAAGATGAGATTAAATACTGAATTGGCTAATCATCTAACTACTGGGATAAGAGAAACAGAGAAAATTGGCATCAATTTTCTAATAACAGCAGAAATGGGACTCAGGACCTAAGTCTATGTACGAAAGATAAAGTTCTATGTTTGCAGTTCATATTTGCAGACTATAAACTTTGTGCCTGCTCCACCAGTGAAGACCATCTCACTATAGTAATATCCATCTTCCAGCATAAAGTTAGTTCCATTGTATGTACCAGCAAGTTCTTCCTCATGTGTCAGAATGTTTGAGCAAGGACAGATACGAAGAAAAAAATGCCTGCAAAGAAAAGAAGCAGGAGTAAAAGGAGGAGGAACAGAAGGAGGAAGAGAAGGAGATAAAGAAGAACTTCTCTGTAAATCTTTTTGTAAATATTGGAATAGAGTAATTTGCATGATGGTGGAAATACCATCCATGCAGGTTTAAGGAAAAGGAAAGGTGAAAAAAAAAGTGTGAGATAGTCTCTATCTACACTGCCATTATTAACCTTTTAGAGGGAAGAGAATTAAACTACATGATTTATTAAAGTACAATCCAGAGCTGTCATTGTATATTTCTATGGGTATTTGATATCAGAATGTAATTCAGAGCTTTTAATGTATATTAGAAAATGCAGTATAATTATCTGTCTCCTGAGCCACAAGCCAAATTGACACTTATGAAGGAAATTGTCAAGAATGGCGTTTACTAAGGAAGCAAAATTCATCTAAAGAAATGGAAAAAAGAAGGAATAAGATAGGGAAGGATACATTATGAGGGGAAGTAAACAGTAGAGTTGTAAGATGCTTAAGCAGAAATAACCTGAATTAGGATGGCATATATGAAGAATAGTGTTTATCTAGTTTTATCTATTTCAGATACCTGATTTTTTAATTTATTAGGCAAATATGTTTCAGGTATAGCACAGGAAACTAAAGAACTGTGTCTTAAGGAATTTGTGTAATCACAATGTAATCAAGACAAAAGCTTAACTAAGAATATTTGAAATTCTGGAAACAAAGTGTGTGTATGTATATATTTATTTTTATTTATATATATAAGATATAATATGAATAGGTATTTGGGTACACTGACACCATTAATCCATCAAATAAATACTTATGAAAACCTACTATGAACTAGGCAAGGGCCATATTCTGAAAATAGTAGACAGGAAAAGCACAACTTTTTTTTCCTCTTAAGATATACAATCGTTCAAAACATACTGTGAGTGCTGGTCATATGTGTCTCTTACCTACCTTCCCCTGACTCTCTGTATTCTAGTGGGGTTGATGTTCCTAGACAGCACCTCCTTGGCTCCCGTGTTACTAGGCTTCAGTCTGAGTTCTGCCACAAAAACACACTAGTGGGAGGTCAGAGGTAGAGCCAGAGAGACAAGAAAATCTGAAGTATTCCTTTCTCTTACTCTACTTCCTGCCACTATTTCTAACAGTGATTGCATCTCTTCAGCGTTTCCCAGTTCCTCCAGATGGCCAGTTGACCCATGGTCCCACATCTCACTGGACAGGCTTTTCCATGGTTTCATCTCACATCTGCCACCCTGGATTTGGGGCACTCATACCGCCACATTTTCCCTTTGTTCCTATAGATTCCAATTGTTGCTTAAATTTGGATATCACTATCATCCAGTTTGGCTTTTCAACTCTTCTAAAATCTGTATTAAATAAACTATGCTATGTGGGTATTTGTTTATTTATTTATTTATTTATTTATTTATTTATTTTTTACTAAACCCTGTCTGTGTCATTAATTAAAGGGAATTGTTGATTTTGGATGCTTAAGCACATTTGTCACTAACGTATTCTTAGGTCAAGAAAATGCCTCAAGGCATGTGTGGTTTGTGTTGGGACCTGAAAGTGAGTGGGCTTCAGCCAGCTAAAAGGGGAGGAAGATTTCAGACCTGGCAAAAGCATACTCAAAGACACATGGGGAAAAGTGACACAATGCATTCTGGGATACAAGAGCAGTCCAGAATATCTATGCCTTATAAAATGATAGCGATTATGACAAGACAAGACGGAATAGGTAGAGAGACCTAGGATTACGAAGAGAATTGTAAGTCATATGAAAGAACTTGGACTTCAATAAACAGACGTTGACATAAAGGTAATGGGAAACTAAAAAGGTATAATACAGCTCGCCACATGAACAGATTTGCATTTTTTTTTTTTTTTAGATTACTCAAAAGCTATTAAGAGAGGCCGGGCGCGTTGGCTCAAGCCTGTAATCCCAGCACTTTGGGAGGCCGAGACGGGCGGATCACGAGGTCAGGAGATCGAAACCATCCTGGCTAACACGGTGAAACCCCGTCTCTACTAAAAAAATACAAAAAAACTAGCCGGGTGAGGTGGCGGGTGCCTGTAGTCCCAGCTACTCGGGAGGCTGAGGCAGGAGAATGGCGTGAACCCGGGAGGCGGAGCTTGCAGTGAGCTGAGATACAGCCACTGCACTCCAGCCCAGGCGACAGAGCGAGACTCCGTCTCAAAAAAAAAAAAAAAAAAAAGCTATTAAGAGTACCAAATGATTACAGTAATATACATATCTTTAGGGAGATTATAGATGAGAGAAATGTGTTAAATTTCAGCTTGGAATTAAAGGTGTGTCAGTGGAGATGAAAAGAAAGGGTAGGATCAAGAGCTGATAAGTACATTAGGCAGGAATTTGATACTGATTAAATGTAGGGGAAAATGAAGAAAGATATATCTAGTCTGATAAGTGAGTAGATAATAGGGATACTTTACTAAACTGAACAGTGAAGAAGATGGGCTTAAAGGGGAAAACTGAGACAGCATGATTAGTTTAGTGTTTAACATGTGCATGAGGTGTTTAAAAAATATTTCAGAAGAAATGTCTAGAAGACAGTTGTGTTTGGCACTTAGGAAGGGAATACAGATTAATGTATAAGGCAATGGAATTCATAGAAGTGTAATTACATAACAGAGAGAGCTTGTGCGAGAAAAGAAAGGAGTTTAATCATCATCATGGGAGAGCATTTAAAGAATAGCAGTGAGAAAGATATAGCAAGGGAAAATAAAATGAATATATCTCAAGGAGAAATAACCAAAATTATGTCATAAAAATCAGTGGAAAGAATTTTTAAAGATGTAATAGTCTCAAGTGTGTCAGATCCTTCTGAGACATATGTAAAATAGGAAGTAAAAATACATGGATTAACAATAGGTGAGATATCAGTACCCTTTATGAGAGCAGTCAAAAGGAATGAGGATGATGAAAGCCAGATGTCAGTGGGTTGAGAAATGTGTAAGTAGTGAAAAAAAATGAGACAAAAAGTCTTGACAATGCCTTATGGGAGCTTATTTCTGGAAAAAAAAAATAAGTTATAGATCTGGCAAAAAAGAGAGGAATGATCAAGCAGAACTTTCCTGTCTGTGAAGCAGAGAGAAAAGAGGATTTTTAAAGGACTTCAGGAAAGAACCAGTAGGTAGAAATTGGTGTACAAGAAAATCATGACTAATTAATAATTCAAGTTTCCTCCAAGGAAAGCAGGACAGGGAATTCTGGAGCTCAGAAGGAAGATTGACTATAGATGCAATTGGTTTGTAGATTTAGACACAGGAAAGTCACTATTTCTAGTCAAAGAGCTTCTGTTTCTCTTTTTTTCAAATTTATTTTAAAAAGTAAAGATTTTTTTAAAACATATAATACTCTATGTATTTATCATGTACAATATAGGGGTTGAAATTATATAAACATTGTGAAATGGTTATCTGGCTAATTAACAAATACATTTACTTCACTATAATATAATATAATGTAATATATATAAATGAAACGTATATGTATTCCATTGCCTTATGGTTAGAACACAGTATCCACTCAGCATTTTTGAAAAATGCAGTATATTGTCATTCACAGTAGCCATCATGCTGTGCAACAAATTACTTGACTATATTCCTCCTGTCTAACTGTTATTATGTATTTTACCACCAACATCTCACCAAATCCCCTTTTCCAATTCAACTCCAGCCATGTAGAATCTAACACAATTCTACTCTCTACTTCTAAGATCAACTTTTTTAGATCTATATATGAGTGACATGATACAGCTTTTTTGGGGGGGGTGTGGGGGGGTCTTGTTTCACTTGACATAAATGTCCTCCTGGGTCATTCATGTTGTCAGAAATTACAAGTCTTTCTTCTTTTCAAGGGTAAATATCGTACATACACCATATTTTCTTTATCCATCATCCTTAGAGGATCACATGGTTGGTTCCGTATCTTGACTATTGAGAATAATGCTTCAATGACCATGAAATTGTAGATATTTCTTCTACATATTGATTTTCTTTCCTTTGGATATATACCCAGTAGTGAAATTTCTGGATAACATAGGAGTTCTATTTTTAATGTTTTGAGAAAACTGTATACTATTTTCCATAATGGCTGTACATAACGGCATTACATTTCCATTAACAGTGTGTCAGGTTCCTTTTCCCCACAACTTTGCTAACTCTGGTCTTTTAAAAAGCCATTCTAATAGAAGTGAGGTGGATATATATCTCCCTGTGGATTTGATTCACATTTCCCTGATAGTGATTTGACTACATTTTCATATACTTGATAGATATTTTTACAGTTTTTTCAAATCTATTTATGTCTTTTGCCCATTTTAAAAATCAGGTTATTTGTTTTCTTGCTATTGAATTTCTTATATAATCTAGATATTAACCCTTTATCAGATGAATAGTTTGCAAATGTTTTCTCCTATTCTGGAGATTCTCTCTTCATTTTGTTGATTTCCTTCCTTGCTGTAGAGAAACTTTTTAATTTGATGTAATCCAATTTGTCTATTTTTGCTTTTGTTGTCTGTGATTTTGTCCTATCTAAAAAGTTATTGCTCAAACCAGTGTCATGGAAAGTTCCCTCTATGATTTCTTCTAGTAGTTTCAAAATTTTGTATCTTAGGCTTAAGTCTTTAATCGATTTTGACTTGATTTAATATATTGTAAGAGATAGGGGCCTAATTTCATTCTTCTGCATATGGATATCCAGTTTTACCAACATCATTTATTGAAGATTCTGTCCTTTCCATAATGTGTGTTCCTGACACATTTATCAAAAAAAATCAGGTAGCTATAAATATATGGATTTATTTCTGGGATTTTTATTGTATTCTATTGATCTGCATATCTATTTTTATGCAACTATGATGATTGGATTACTATAGCTTTGTAATATATTTTAAAGTCAGGTAGTATGTATCCTCCAGCTTTGTTCTTTTTGCACAAAATTGCTTTGGTGATTCAGGGCTTTTGTAGCTCCTTACAAATTTAAATATTTTTTATGTTTCTGTGAAAAATAATATTAGAATTTTGATTGCATTGAATCTGTATGTCACTTTGGGTAATATGGACATTTTAACAATATTGTCTTCCAATCCTTAAACACAGGTTATCTTTTCACCTTTTTATGTATTCTCCAATTCCTTTAGTAAATATTTTATAGTTTTCAGTATACAGATTTTTTTTTGTCTCTTTGGTTAAAATTATTCTAAAGTACTTATTTTTTGTAGTTATTGTAAAGTTATTATAAATACAATTATTTTCTTGATTTTGTTGCCAATAGTTTAATGTTGGTATAAAAATGCTACTGGTTTCTGTATGTTGGTTTTCCATCCTGCACCTTTATTGAATTCATTAATCAGTTCTAAAAGTTTTTTATGGACTCAAAAAAATAAATTCAGAGATTAAGAAGAAAGCATCACAATCGATACTACAGCAATAAAAAGAGTTGCATGAGACTACTATGAAGAATTTTATGCCATCAAATTTGATAACCTAAAATAATGAATAAATTCCTAAACTCATACAGCCTACCAAGATTGAGTTATGAAGAAAGAAAAATCTAAACAGACCAATAAAAGGAGATTGAATCAGAAATAAAAAGACATTCATCAAAGAAAAGCCCAAGATCTGATAAGTTTACTATGAATTCTACTAAATATTTAAAAAGGAAGTAATACCAATGTTTCTCAAATTGTTGCAAATAATTATAGGAGAAAATATATCCAAACTTATTTTGAAAGACCAGCATTATCCTTATACCATACAGGGGCACTATGAGAAAAGAAAACTACAGACCAATATGCCTGATGAACATAAATGTAAGAAACAGAGTTCAAAAGCACACTAAAAAGACCATTCAACATGATCCAGTTGGATTCATCCCTGAGGTTCATGGACGTTTCAATGTATAAAATCAATACCTTAGATTTTTCTCTATTTAAGGGACAATTTAACATCTTCCTTTCCAGTTTGATACCTTTTATTTCTTTCTCTTGCCAGATTTCTGTGGCTAGGACTTCCAATACTATGATGAACAGAAGTGTGAAAGTGGGCATCTTTATCTTATTACTGATCTTAGAGAAAAGCTTTCGGCTTTCCTCCATTCAATATAATCTTAGCTAAGGGTTTGTCATATGTCACACTTACCGTGTTTTGGTACCTTCTTTCTATAACCAATTTGTTGAAAGTTTTTATCATGAAGCTATGTTTAATATTATCCATTTTTTTCTGCATTTATTGAAATGATCAAGTGGGTTTTGTTATTCATTCTGTTACTTTTGTGTATCACATTTAGTGATTTGCATATTTTGAATCATTCTTGATTACCTGAGATGCATCCTACCTGATCATGGTGAATGATCTTCTTAATGTGTTGTTGAGTTTGGTTTACTAGTATTTTTTTTTTGAGGATTTTTGCTTTTATATTCATAAGTTATATTGGCCTGAAATGCTTATATTCATAAGTTATGATGCTGACCTTATAAAATGAGTTTGGAAGTATTCCCCCCATTCAACTTTTTGGAATAGTTTGAGTAGAATGGATATTAGTTCTTCAAATGTTTGGTAGAATTCAGCAGTGAAGCTGTCAGTTCTTGGGCTTTTCTTTTATGGGAGATTTTTATTACTACTTCGATCTTCTTACTTATTATTGATCTGTTTAGGTTTTCTATTTCTTCATAACCCAATCTTGTCACGTTGTGTGTGTGCAGGAATTTATCCATTTCTTCTAAGTTTTCCTATTTGCTGGCTTATAGTTCTTCATAGTAGCATGTTTTATCATTTCTTTTTTTTTTGTCATCAATTATATTGTCTTCTTTTTTGCTTCTGATTGTATTTGGGTCATCTCTCCTTTGTTTTTTTTTTTGTTTGTTTGTTTGTTTTTTTCTTTTCTTAACAAAAATTTTGTAGGTCCATAGTATATTGTTATAAGGTGCATGCAATGTTTTGCTACAGGCATGCAATGTGAAATAAGCAAATCATGGAAAATCTGGTATCTATCCCCTCAAGCATTTATCGTTTGAACTGCCAACAATCCAGTTATACTCTTTAAGTTATCTTAAAATATACAATTAAGTTATTACTGTCTATATTCACCCTATTGTGTTCTCGAATAGTAGGTCTTATTCTCTCTGGTTTTGCTTTTTAGATTTTTTTTAATAACCATTAACCATCCCCACCTTCCCCCAAAGCTCCCCACTACTCTTCCTAACCTCTGATAACCATTCTTCTACTATCTATCTCCATGAGTTCAAATGTTTTGATTTTTAGATCCCACAGATAAATGAAATGTGATGATTATCTTTCTGCTCCTGGCTTACTTCAAGTAACATAATACTCTCAAGTTCCATCCACATTGTTGCAAATTACTAGATCTCAATTCTTTTTTTTTTTTTTTTTTTTTTTTTTATGGCTGAAGAGTACTCCATTGTGTACACGTACCACATTTTCTTTATCCATTTCCAGTTGATGGACACTTAGGTTGCTTCCAACTCTTAGCTGTTTTAAACAGTGCTGCAACTGTTTAGAAGTATTCCCTCCTCTATTTTTCAGAATAGTTTGAATAGTATTGGTATTATTTCTTCTTTAGATGTTTGGTAGAATTCAGTAGTAAAGCCATCAAGTCTTAAATTTTTATTAGGAGACATTTATTACAACTTTGATCTCATTACTTATCGGTCTGATTAAGTTTTGGATTTATTCATGGTTCAATCCTGGTAGGCTGTGTGTATCTAGAAATTTGTCCATTTCCACTAGATTTTTCCCATTTGTTGGCATATAGTTGCTCATAGTAGTCATTAATAATCATTTAAATTTCTGCAGTATCAGTTGTCTTCTTTTACATTTCTGATTTTATTTATTCGGATTTTCTTTTTTTTCTTAGTCTGGCTAATGTTTTCTCAATTTTGTTTAAATTTTCAAACAAATTTTATTGATCTTTTGTATTTTTAAATTTAAATTTCATTTATTCTTGCTCTGAGATTTGTTATTTTTTTCTTCTACTAATTTTGGGTTTGGTTTTCTCTAGCTTTTCTACTTTAAGATGCATCTATAGATAATTCATTTGCTGTTTATTCTTTATTATATAGGCACCTATAGCTATAACTTCCCTCTTAGTACTACTTTTGTTGTATCTCATCAATTTTGCTATGTTGTGCTTCCATTATCATTTGTTTCAAGAAATTTTTTGATTTTCTCCCTTATTTCCTTATTTACCCATTGATCATTCAGGAGTATATTATTTAATTGCCATGTATTTGTACCATTTTCAAAATTACTCTTGTTATTAATTTCTAGCTTTATTTCATTTTGGTCAGATAAGGTACTTGATAGTATTTCAATTTTTTGAATGTTTTAAGGCTTGTTTTGTGGCCTAACTTATGGTTTATCCTTGAGAATAATCTATGTGCTGAGAAAAAGAATGTGTATTCTGCAACTCATGGATGAAATGTTCTCTAAATATATGTTAGATTTATTTGGTCTATAGTACAGATTAAGTCTGATGTTTCTTTGTTGATTTTATGTCCAGACGATCTACCAAATGCTGAAGGTGAAGTGTTGAAGTCCCCAGCTATTATTGTATTGGACCTATCTCTTTCTTTAGCTCTAATATATTTTTATATACATCTGGGTGCTCCAGAATTGGGTGCATATATACTTAAAATCGTTACATTATCTTGCTGAATTGACTTCTTTATTGTTATATAATGACCTTCTTTATCACTTCTTACAATTTTTGTCTTGGAATCTATTTTGGCTGATATAAGTATAGCGACTCCTGCTCTTTTTCAATTTCTATTGGCATGAAATATCTTTTTCTATCCCTTTATTTTCAGTCCATATGTGTCTTTATAGGTGAAGTGTGTTTCTTGTAGGCAATAAATCAATGGGTTTTGTTTTTTTTTATCCATTCAGCCAGTCAATGTATTTTCATTGGAGAGTTTACTCCATTTACATTCAAAGTTATTGCTGATAATTAAGGACTTACCCCTGCCAAATTGTTATTTGTTTTCTAGCTGTTTTGTGTTTTCTCTTCCTGCTTTCTTTCCTTCCTGTTTTCCTCTACTGAAGGTGATTTTCTCTTGTGATGTGATTTAGTTCCTCGCTTTTTGTTTTTTGCGCATTTATTTTATTTTATTTTTTATTTTTTATTTTTTTGCTTTAGGTTACCATAAGGCTTGCAAATGCTATATTATAACCCATTTTTTTTTTTTTTTTTTTGAGACGGAGTCTCGCTCTGTCGCCCAGGCTGGAGTGCAGTGGCCTGATCTCAGCTCACTGCAAGCTCCACCTCCCGGGTTTACGCTATTCTCCTGCCTCAGCCTCCCGAGTAGCTGGGACTACAGGCGCCCGCCACCTCGCCCGACTAGTTTTTTGTATTTTTTAGTAGAGACGGGGTTTCACCATGTGAGCCAGGATGGTCTCGATCTCCTGACCTCGTGATCTGCCCATCTCGGCCTCCCAAAGTGCTGGGATTACAGGCTTGAGCCACCACGCCCAGTCTAACCCGTTGTTTTAAACTGATAACAACCTAAGAGTATTTCTGTAAACAAACAAGCAAAAAGGATAATAATGAAACTCTATGCCTTAATTTCATCTTTCTGTTTTTTAACTTTTGGTTGTTTCTATTTATATCTTATTGTATTAACTATGTCTTAAAAATTGTTGTAATTATTACTTTTGATTGAGTCATCTCTATGTTTGGCAAGTTCTCTTATTATCCCTTTGAATAAGTGTTTTATTTCTATTTCTTTCTCTACCTCATCTTCAAGGCCAGTAACTTTTACATTTGCCCCTTTGGGGCTATTTTCTAGATTCTGTAGATGTGCTTTATTGCTTTTTTTTTTATTTTTTGTCTCCTCCAATTTTTATTTTCAAATAACCTGTTTTTAAGTTCATTAATTCTTTTTTCTGCTTGATTGGTTCTGCTATTAAAAGACTTGGATGCATTCTTCAGTATGCCAGTTATATTTTTCAGTTGCAGACTGTCTGATTCTGTTTAAATATTTCAATTTATCTGTTAAGTTTATAGAATTCTGAATTCCTTATCTATGTTTATCTAGAATTTCATTTTATATATATATATTTTGAGATGGAGACTCATTCTGTCACCCAGGCTGGAGTGCAGGAGCATGATCTCGGCTCACTGCAACCTCCGCCTGCCGAGTTCAAACAATTCTCCCACCTCAGCCTCCCAAGTAGCTAAGATTTTAGGTGCCTGCCACGATGCCCAACTAATTTTTGTATTTTTAGTAGAGATGGGGTTTAACAATGTTGGCCAGAGTGGTCTCAAATTCCTGACCTCAGGTGATCTGCCTGCCTTGACCTCCCGAAGTGCTGGGATTACAGGTACGAGTCCCCCTGCCAGCCTTTATCTAGAATTTATTTGAGTTTCCTCAACAGCTGTTTTGAATTCTGTTTCTGAAAAGTCACATATCTCTGTCTCTCCAAGATTGATTCCTGGTTTCTTATTTAGTTCATTTGGTGAGGTCCTGATTTTCTGGATGATTTTGATGCTAGTTGATGTTCTTTGGTGTCTGGCCATTGAAGAGTTAGGTATTTATTGTAGTCTTCACTGTCTAGGTTTATTTGTAGTCCTCCTTCTTGGGAAGGCCTTTCAGATATTTGAAAGGCCTTCAGTGTTGTGATCTAAGCTGTATCTGCTGTAGGGGGCACCCCAAGAACAGTAATGCTGTAGTTCTTGCAGACTCATAGAGGTACTGTCTAGCAGGTCTTGGATAAAATCCAGAAGAATTTTTGGATTACCAGGCAGAGACTCTTGTTCCCTTCCCTTACTTTCTTCTTTCTTTCAAATATAGAGAGTTTCTCTCTCTCTCTCTCTGAATCTCCTAAAGCTGGGTTTGGAATGGCCTAAACACCCCCATGGCCACTACCACTGTGTCTGCATTGACTCACATCTGAAGCCAGCACAGCTCTGGGTCTTGCCCAAGGCCTGTTTCATCCAGTCTCTGGCTACTGCCTGTGTTCCCTCAAGGCCCTGGGGCTCTACAATCAGCAGGTGGCAAACCCAGCCAGGTCTTTGTCCTTCCCTTCAGGACAGTGAGATGGATCCCCCAGGCCCTGGATGAGTCCAGAAATGTCATTCAGGAGTTAGGGACTTCAGTCAAAAATCTTAGAATTTTACCTGGTATTCTATTGTATTGAAGCTAGGCTGGTGCTCAAACCCAAGATGAAGTCCTTCCCACTCTTCCCTCCCCTTTCCAAAAGCAAAGGAGCCTCACCTCCTAGCCACTTCCATCCCAGGTCATAAGGATTATTGCCACACTACCACCAATGTCCCCTTAAGGCCTAAGATCTCTTAGTTACCTTGTCGTGAATGTTTTTTGGCCTGAGACTTATCCCTCGGGGCAGTGGGTTCTGACCCAGGGAATGTTCAGAAATGCTGTTCAAGAGTGAATTTATTGGATTATCCCAGGAGCCCACTTGGTGCTCTACACCTCTGTACTCATGCTGGTATCTAAGGTGCAAGGTAACGTCTCCTCTACTTTTCTCTCTGCTTTTCTCAAGCAGAAGGGGTTTCATCACATATTCACCACTGCTGGTAATTTGCTGAGCCTCACCTGAAGCCAGCAATTATGAGTCTCATCAAGGTCCTTGATGTAGTACATAAGTATTGCTGCTTGTTATTTGAGGCCCAAGGGTTCTTCAGTTAGCAGATGCTGAATGCTTCCAGGAGTGGGACCTTTCCTTCAAGGTAGTGGATTCTCTTCTGACTCAGGGTGTGTCTAGTAATGTCATCTAGGAGCTAGGACCTGGAACAGGGACCTCATGACTCTGACCAGTGCTCTATCCTGCTGTGGTTGAACTGATAACCTAGATGCAAGACAAAGTCCTTCCCACTTTTCCTTCTTCTTTCCTCAAGCAGAAGGAAGGGGTCTCTTTTTCAGCAACAAGCTGTGCAGCCTAGGTTTGAGGAAGGAGTGATGGCAGCACTTCCTTGGCTGCTCCAGTTGGACCTCAGTATGTCATGTGCCCCCCAAGTCCATTGTCTCTGGGCTGAGTTTAGCACTAGGACTCACCTAATAGTTGCAGTCCTTATGACCTCGGCCAAGCTTGTCCAACCCATGGCCCATGGGCTGCATGTTGCCCATGATGTCTTTGAATGTGGCCCAACACAAATTTGTAAACTTTTTAAAAAGTTTACAAGTAAGATTTTGTTGTGACTTTTTTTTTTTTAGTCCATCAGCTATCATTAGTGTTAGTGTTTTTATGTGTGGCACAAGGCAATTCTTCTTCTTCCAATGTGGCTCAGGGAAGCCAAAAGATTGGACACTCCTGACTTAGACTGCTTGTTGGGTTTTCTTGGAGACACAGAATGCTGTAACCTCCAGTGGCAAGGCTAATAAGGCTAATGGGAACTCAAGTTCCAGCCACTGGAATGAGCAATTCCCTTCTGGCTAGTGCTGGTTTAAATACTCTCTCTGTGGACACAGCTGAATTTGGTCCTTTTTCTTTCTGCTCTAACAGGACAGCACTTGAGTTCAATGCCTCATAAGTAATATTCAAACTCTAAAAGGTGAAGCATGAAGAGAGGATCCTAAAAGCAGCAAGAAAAAATAAGCATATAGCAGATAAAGAAGCTCCTCAATGTGTTGAAGCAGACTTCTCAGCAGAAATCACACAGTCAGGAAGGAGTGGGTGACATATTTAAAGTGCTGAAAAATAAAAACAAAAACGGAAACAAAGAACTGCCAACACAGAATGATGTATCCAGCAAAACTCTCCTCAAATATGGAGCAGAGATAAAGATTTTGCCAGACAAACAAAAGTTAAGGGAATGTGTGACCACCAGATCTGCCTTAGAAGAAGTACTAAATAAAATACTGCAATTTAAATGAAAAGGACAGTAATATTTAACAACAAAATTTAAAGGCATAAAACTCAATGATAAAAGTAAGTGTTAGACAAATTCAGAATACTCCGATGATGTAATTGTGGTTTGTAAACCTCTCATATATTTAACATGAAGAGTAAAAGACCAAATTATTAACAATAATAAAAATAAAAATATGTTGCAGTAAAGAATATAAAAGATGTAAATTGGGACATCTAGAAGTCAAAATATTTATGCCTGAGGGAGAGGTACAGGAAATGAAGTTAATATGTAGAGTTTCTATATTTAGAATTTCTTGTTTTAGAGTTTCTTTATTTCCATTCTTATACTGTGATCAAAGTTAAGGGTCATCAGTTTAAAACAAGCTGTTGTAATTATAACATGTTACTTGCCTTGAAATAGTCTTATTTGAGTTAAATCTTTGGTGATCTCTGATCCTCCTTCGCTTAGATATCTATATATTTATTCTAGGCTTGGAAAGTTTTCTATTATTATTTCTTTCAATAATCTTTCTACCCTTTACTCCTCCTAAACTCCCTTTTGAAGGTCAATTACTCTTAGGTTTATACTTTTGAGGCTGTTTTCTAGATTTTGTGTTTTTCATTTTTTGTTCTTTTCCTGTTTGCTTCTCTGACTTTTTTTAGTTTATAAACAAAAGAGGTTTAATTGACTCACAGTTCCACATTGCTAGGGTGACCTCAGGAAACTTACACTCATGGCAGGTGGCAAAACGGAAGCAAGGCACGTCTTACATGGCAGCAGGCAAGAGAGAGGGGAGGAACTGCCAAACACTTTCAAATCATCAGATCTCATGAGAACTCACTATCACAAGAACAGTATGGGTGAGACCACCCCCACAATCCAATCACTTCCCACCAAGTCCCTTCCTTGACATGGGGGGATTACAGTTCGAGATGAAATTTGGGTGGTGACACAGAATCAAACCGTATCACATGTGGTGTTTAACTCTCTGTTCCTAGTTTATTTCACTTAATGTCTTCTAGTTCCATCCATGTTGTGAATGACAGGATTCCATTCCTTTGTTGTTGTTGTTGTTGTTGTGAGACAGGGTATTACTCAGTTACCCAGGCTGGAGTGCAGTGGCTAGATCACAACTCACTGTGGTCTTGACCTCCCAAGCCCAAGTGATTCTCCTGCCTCAGCCTCCTGAGTAGCTGTGACTACAGGTGTGTACCTCCATGCCCGGCTAATTTTTGTATTTTTTGTAGAGATGGGTTTTTGACATGTTGCCAGGTTGTTCTTGAACTCCTGAGCTCAAGTGATCCTCCCGCCTCAGCCTCCCAAAGTGCTGGGATTACAGGCACGAGTGACTGCACCTGGTCCTAGAATTTCATTCTTTTTTTTTTCTCTCTCTCTGACGTTTTGATATTTCCAAATAGCTGTCTTTGAGCTCACTGATGTTTTTTCTTCTGTTTGATCAATTTTGCTGTTGAGAACCTCAAATGCATCTTCAGCCCCAGGACTTCCATTTGATTTTTTTCAACCTCTTTGTCAAATTTCTCTGATAAAATTTTGAATTCCTTCTCTGTATTTTCCTAAAGTTGGCTGAGCTTCCTCAAAGCAGTAACTTTGAATTATCTGTCTGAGAGGTCACACATATCCCTCTACTTAAAGTTGGTCACTG
This sequence comes from Colobus angolensis palliatus, assembly GCF_000951035.1. Lineage (NCBI taxonomy): Eukaryota > Metazoa > Chordata > Mammalia > Primates > Cercopithecidae > Colobus > Colobus angolensis. The sequence goes on along the minus strand of NW_012115488.1, from coordinate 19,836,641 downwards.
GCACCTTACTTAGTTTGTTTCATGAAGTCATAATGCCTTTCATATTCTTTTTCCTTTTTTATATATACTTTAAGTTCTAGGGTACATGTGCACAACGTGCAGGTTTGTTACATATGTATACTTGTGCCATGTTGGTGTGCTGCACCCAACAACTTGTCAGCACCCATCAACTCGTCATTTACATCAGGTATAACTCACAATGCAATCCCCCTGCTCCATAATAGGCCCCGGTTCCCCTTCCCGAGTCCAAGTGATCTCATTGTTCAGTTCCCACCTATGAGTGATAACATGCGGTGTTTGGTTTTCTGTTCTTGTGATAGTTTGTTGAGAATGATGGCTTCCAGCTGCATCCATGTCCCTACAAAGGACACAAACTCATCCTTTTTCATGGCTGCATAGTATTGCATGGTGATGCTTGTGAACATTCATCAATGTCTGTGCATCAAGGAATTAGGTATTTACTCTAGTCTTTGCCCTCAGACCTTGTTTGCTTTATCAAGCATAACATCAGTGAAAGACTTGTATCCAGAGAGATATACAGAAAGAACTCCTAAAACTCAGCAGTAATATAGGCATTGTGAAAAACACTGATATTCTGTTGAAATGTGACTTCCAATGTTGTAGGTGGGCTTAATGAGAGATGTTTGGGTCATAGAGGTGGATCCTTCATGAATGACTTGGTGTTATCTTCACAGTAATAAGTGAGTCCCTACTTTATTAGCTCGTGAGAGAGCTGGTTGTTTAAAACAGCTTGGCACTTTCTCTCTCTTGCTTGTTCCCTCCCTTACTATGTGGCATGCTGGCTCCCTTCCCTTCTGCTATGAGTAAAAGCTTCCTGAGGCCTCACCAGAAGCCAAACAGATACTGGTGCCATGATTGTACAGAACATGTAGAACTGTGAGCCAAATACAATTATTTTCTTTATACATTTCCTAGTCTTAGGTATTCCTTTAGAGCAACACAAAATGAACTAATACAAACAGTATGGAAATTCTTCAAAAATTTTAAAGTAAAGCTACCAGACAAAAACGTGACCCCACTTCTATGTTTTCTTGCCTTTCTGCTTCCAGCCATGAAATGGTGCAGTAAGAAGGCCTTAGGCAGATGTATGCCATTTGATCTTGGACTTCCCAGTCTCCAGTACTATAAGAAATAAATTTACCCTTTTTAAAATTACTCAGTCTATGATATGCTATTATAGCAATACTAAAGAATCTAAGACAGTTTATTTCTTAAAAAGTTAAACATGTAATTACCATCTGACTCAACAATCTCATTTCTACATGTTTATTCTAGAGAAATGAAAAGTTACTTTCACCCCAAAATCTATATAAGAATGTTTATGCCAGGATAATTCAAATTGGCATTAATTCAAATACATAGGTGGACTTACAATGTACACATATATAGAATAGACAAACTTAGCCTATACAAAGAAGTATCACTGAACAATAAAATGTAATCAACTGCTGACACACACAACAACATAGATGAATTACAAATGCATTGTGCTGTAACAGAAGTTAGGTTCAAAGTTTACATATTTTAAGATTGTATTTATTTGACATTCTGGAAAAGGAGAAACTGCAGGAATGGTGAACAGATCAGTAGTTGTCTGAGTTTGAGGTGAGAAGAGGAAGAAAAATAGGATAGATAAGTAATTGAATAAAAAGAAAACAGCACAAAACGAAGGATGCAGGGAAGAATAAACAACTTCACAGACTATTTCAAACAACAGGAAAACCACAGAATTATGAGGAGGGTAGATTTTACCTGGTCATGAATACCTGGTGTGAATTACTCACATAATAGTAGATCAGTGTTTGGCCACCATATGGAGTGTAAATTAAGAAATTCCATTGCTCTGGAAGACTTAGAATGTGAGGGTGTGTTTACAATTCTTTCATTTGCCCTTTACTGAAATGGTGATAGATGCTGTAACACATTTCACAGAGAGAGTAAGCCTGGATTAGATGTAGATTACATGATGTTTAAGTTTAGCTATCAAGGTTCAAGAGCGGTAGGGATATAAAACAGACTGGCAGACTGCTAGATATGATGCAGAGTAAACAAGTGAAGGATTCAAAAAGTGAGAGGTAGATAGAGAATGGGTAGGTAAGAAACTCTTGATTCTCCCTCACTGAAGAATTAGAGAAATGTTAACCATATTACCCACCATAAAATCTCTATTACAACATTTTTCTAAAGCTTAAGGTTTTTTGTTTCTTTTTTTTCTGAGGTGGAGTCTCACTCAGTCACCCAGGCTGGAGTTCAGTGGCAGGATCTCGGCTCACTGCAACCTCAGCCTCCCGAGTTCAAGCGATTCTCCTGCCTCAGC
>NW_012115488.1:19828525-19834253 GCF_000951035.1 Colobus angolensis palliatus | reverse complement strand
GCCTCCCGAGTTCAAGCGATTCTCCTGCCTCAGCGTCCTGAGTAGCTGAGATTACAGGCGCCTGTCACCGCGCCCGGCTAAGAATTGCTTTCTTGGAAGTAAATTTAAAAGAGGTTATAAATGGGGCAGATGAATATAGAAGATATAATTTGGTTAATATTAGTGCCTGATCATAGTAAAACAAAGTAATTTTGTTGAAAGAAGTAATTATAAGTATAGCATATAGTAAATAATGAATATATTCTATTTATAATCATTAATACATACTTTGTGCAATTATTTTTATTAAAATAGTCAAACATATTCATAATGACACACTGTAAAATACGTTTTAAAGCAAAAGAAGAAAATTAAGAACACCTATTTCCACTACCCACATGGTGATTATTATAATTCTTTGGGTTATAATTCTTTTATTTTATTTTATTTTTTTTTTTTTTGAGACGGAGTCTTGCTCTATCACCAAGGCTGGAGTGCAGTGGCCGGATCTCAGCTCACTGCAAGCTCCGCCTCCCGGGTTTACGCCATTCTCCTGCCTCAGCCTCCCGAGTAGCTGGGACTACAGGCGCCCGCCACCTCGCCCGGCTAGTTTTTTGTATTTTTTAGTAGAGACGGGGTTTCACCGTGTTAGCCAGGATGGTCTCGATCTCCTGACCTCGTGATCCACCCGTCTCGGCCTCCCAAAGTGCTGGGATTACAGGCTTGAGCCACCGCGCCCGGCCGGGTTATAATTCTTTTAAAGTACTTACCTGCTCTTGCCCTCTTTGTCTCTCTCTCATTTTCTACACACATTAAATATTTACATATATATCCAACAAAATTTTCATCATTCACTCACAAAATTTTTATCATAAGCTATATATTGTTCAACAACAAGTGCACTTTGTTTAACTATCTAAACATTTTAATAACCTTAAACATTCTTATGAAGTAATATTCTACTAGTTACACATTATTCTATTACACAGAAGCACCCTAATTCCTGTATTTCACAAAGTTATCATAATTTATTTAACTGAAAATATGCTGCTGTTGATGTAGACAGATAATACTTTAAACACTTATTTTTTGTTAAGCCTTGGGCAGATTTTTCGGAAACACAGTTGCTGGAGAATATATGACAACATGTTTTACACAACATGTTTATAATTCCTCAATATGTTTCTCAGCATGTAAGGAGGCTTTGAGGCAGAATATATCTTAGAAGGTAATTAACACTTTAAAATGTTGAACCACTTAAACATATGATTATTTACATTGCTTATATTTTGGTGAATCCAATTTTGCATTGTTAAAGAAATTTAGTAATTACTAACAACTTCCCTAATATTAATATACACTGCTTCTATCTTCATTCCTATAACTGAAGATTATAGATATGAAATTTATTTTGCTTTATTTAAATATCTCCTTTAACAAAAAATATACAATATATTTTAAATATTTAATTCTAGGTAGCTATTAAAGGCACATTAATGAGAGTAACTAAAGAAATCATCAATGTGTTAGACAGTAGTTCTTGACATTCTTTTATACTAGAGGCATTTTGTATAGAAATAAGCTTTGTCATTACAAATAAAATACACCACCTGGCATAATCATTCTTCTGCCTCTTCTTAATTCTTAGTACCTCCCAGAACTGTAGTACAATGTTATAATTTCCATTCTCATAGCTCAAACAAACTGTTAGAAATTGATTTTTAAAATGTCTTATTCCTGATAAATGCCAGGGACTTTTTAAAGACAGCATAGTGCTGTAAAATCATGGTAGAGGTTTATATATAAGTGGCTAAAATGTTCAGGTAAGAGTACCTGACTCACATAATCCAGCAAAAAAAATGGAATGTTATATTAAAATATAAACTCAATACAACAAATCATGTTAGTACGTTAAACTCTCCAAAGGTATAATTATAATAATATTCAGAAAAGCACACAAAGTTTCCTTCCGGTATACACTGGGAACATAGGAGGAATCCTAAAAGGAATGATGTATTCAACAGACAAGGGCTTATTAATTAACTTGAGAACAGTTCTCAGTAGGATAAGTATAGCACTATAGCCATGAAATTTAAAACCATGATGATTCTAATAAATGTCAAAAAATATAGTGAATTTCTCACTTATGAGGCAGATTACTAAGAGTATCTTATTCTCTTTCACCTTCTATTAAAATCACTCATGACAATATAAATGAGAACAGATATCACAAAAATCCTGAAAAATCTAAAGATAAAATATGAACATAATGAATCTATATCTGGAAAAAAATTATGTTAAGGGTATCAAATGAAGAAACTCTTGATGGTTGACATAACCTAAAGTTTCATAATAATACACAGCTGGGAATGTGTAAATAACTATTGTTTGATCATAAAATAGGTCATCATTTTATACTAAAACACTTAAACTCTTAATGAACAGGATATTTTTCCTTGATGATGGACTCAAGTATCATTGGGAAAAATGGAAAATTATTGAGAGAATTTAAATAAAGAAAAACTTGTATCTAAGAGTTTAATAAATAATTTCAAAAACATATGAACAGATAATTTTATGGTAGTTACATAGTGCTCATAAGGTAGAAATTTAAAAGATGGAACTATGTATTTCACTTTAGAAAAAATAGATAACATTATACTAAATGAGCTTTCTGATACAAAATTCTTAAATGTCTATTATTTTAGACTAAACTCTGTGATTGGTTCTATGTGTACTGTGGTAAACAGTATAGAAAAGATCTATGTCCTTATGAAATTTGCAAATAAGTTAGACATACATAATCCAGCATTAAGAAACTTTATGGACTTACACTGTCGAATATTGTAGTCTCTAGCCATGTGTGGCTATTGACCACTTCAAATATAGTGAGTCCAAATGGAGACATGCTTGCAGTAAGTATAAAATGCACATTGGATATTGAACACTTTATACCAAAAAAAAAGAAAAAACTCATATTAACAATTTAATATTGGTTGTATTTTTAAATGGTTATATTTAGAATATTTTGAATTAAATATACTAGTAAATTTCATTTTATATTTTTATTTCACTATGGATATTCAAATTTAAAGCTACATATATGTATTTTACATATCATTCACCATATATTTCAATTGGGCAGCATTGCTGTAGAATCTTTGTGTTGTGTAATATGATGGTAATAATAAAATGACATATTTATATTGTGTAATACAACAGAATGTACTATGAAGGGAAAACAAAGGAAACTACGAGAAATAGCAAGCAAAGTAGTAGAAGTTGAGAGAACTAACAATGTGACTACTACTGGATCAAGCATCATCACTAGCTAAAGATGTTTACTTGAATTCTGCATTGCCAACAGTTTGTGTGATTTTTGTTGTTGAGAGCACAGGTCACGACCAACTTTGTGGAAACCAGTAAGTGAAAAATAAGTTGGCCATGGCAAGGAGAGAAACTAAGTTCTCTATATTTGAGGAAAAGTACAGGATTCTCAAATAGGAGTTAGTATAAAGAGAAGTTTTCTGTCCACTGTAAAGATTAAGCTGGAAAACTGGATTTAGAAATCCCTAAAGCTCATGGGAAGAAAAGTAATAAAGTGACAAAGGCCACAGTGGGATGTATTGTTCTTTAAGCAAAAATCACAAAGAATTTTTCAGCCTCTTTATATATTCTACCTTCTTCAAATTTTGTTTTGTTCTTAACCACTTAGGATTCTTTATTTGGAAGTAACCAATACCAGTTTCCACAAAATTAATAAAAGGGGAATCTTTTATATATTGTTTAGTTCAAATTTACACAGAGACTAGGAACTAGCATAAGAAACAACATGTATACCAGCAATTACTGGGCTCTTAGGAAACAGATATAGCTTGCTCAACTGTCTCTTTCTTAGGTACGAATAAAGTGAATATTTTACACATACATTTTGTCTTTGTGTCTCTCAATGCCTGGTAGATTTCATTATTGACTCTAATACTTCTCCTTCTCCTGAATCTACTCTTGTTGTTACTTAACTTTGCAAGTCTTCTCATCTCCATGAGGGAAATGAATTCCTCCATCTCTTTTGGCTTAGCTATGTGACTTGCTTTGGCAAATGGTACATGGAGAAAAGTGTCAGTTAGCCAAATGCTCTTTTTCATCTTTGGTGTTGCTGTGAGAGTAACATCTCTTGGTAAGCTCACTCATCCAACGATGATTAGTGAAACATACAACATATCATCTCAGCTGGTCTTTTTGTCATCTCAGACATATAATGACAAGAATAATTCATGACAGTTCTGCCTAGAAGGTCAGAAACCAAACCAACTCACAGATATGTGAGCAATAATTAATATATTTTTGGCTTGTTTTCACCAAGTTTTGGAGTTTTTTTACTCAAGAAGAGTGAACAAATGTACAGTCAAGATGCAAAGTCCTGGGATAGTATTATTGGCCTAGATTGAATCATCGGCTATATAAGAGTGGTCAAGGTAAATTGATTTATCATTCTGTCAATTTATCAACAATAAGGGGAGGTGACCGATCCCTACCCCCCAAAATGGAACGTTTTTAGGAAGAGAAAATGGATACTGTCTGCGTCACCAAAAACAGATTAAACAAAAATGGAAAAGCAAGCAAGAAATACAGTGAGAAAGAAAGAAAGAAGAAAGAAGGAAAGAGAAAGAAAATTCATCGTACATTTTATATATAAATACATGGCATATATGTATTTAATTTAATGTAATATATGGTATATAAAACACACACATATATATCGTGATATTTATATATTTGAAATGACATATTAGTGTTATTCTGTAACTAACATGACAAAACAGGATTTTTAAATATATATTTTTATAGTTAATTAACATATTAGAGCACTAATATATTAACATATTACTTAATATAATGAAAATATACATGATTGCATGATAAAGTTTGTTAGTATTTCTCAGTAAAAACATTAAGAAAAATATAAGGAAATTGATAAACCAGAAGAAGGAATTTGAAAACAATTACTTCAATTACTAAAAAGCAGAAACAAAACACTATAACTAAAAATTAAAGCATATGAGGCCGGGTGTGGAGGCTCACGCCTGTAATCCCAGCACTTTGGGAGGCTGTAGCAGGCCAATCACGAGTTCAGGAGTTCAACACCAGCATGGCCAACATAGTTAAACCCCGTCTCTACTAAAAAAACAAAAATTAGCCGAGTATGGTGGCATGCGCCTGTATTCCCAGCTACTCAGGAGGCTGAGGTAGGAGAATCACTTGAAACTAAGAGGTGGAGGTTGCAGTGAGCTGAGACTATGCCATTGCACTCAAGCCTGGTTGACAGAGAGAGACTCTGTCTCAATAATAATAATAATAATGATAAAATAAATAAATAATAAAAGTATATTTCTAACGTTGCTACAATGAACAAAAATGTAGAATTATTGGAAAAGAAAATAACAAAAATTTTAATGTGTAATAAAAATTACTGGAGTTTAGAAGTACCTGATTTCAAGCTGAAGATGCAAAAATCATAAAGTATGAAAGGAAAGCACTGAAATCATTACCTCAGTTAAAGCTATTAAGTAATAATGAAACAAAAATGACTCCACTTTAGTTATACAATATGATATTTATATAGAAAAGAATCTTATGAAAACATGCCTGTAATCCCAGCATTTTGGGAGGCCAAGGCAGGCAGAACACCTGAAGTCAGGAGTTCCAGACCAATCTGGTCAACATGGTGAAACCCCGTCTCTACCAAAAA
>NW_012115488.1:19817109-19828455 GCF_000951035.1 Colobus angolensis palliatus | reverse complement strand
TCGCTTGAACCCGGGAGGCAGAGGTTACAGTGAGCCAAGATCACGCCACTGCACTGCAGCCTGGGCGACAAGCGTGAGACCCCCTCTCAAAATAAGAAAATAAAGAGAAAAAGAAAAAAGAAAATACGTAGGTAAACTTTTAGAAAAACTATAAAACCTGACAAGATAAATTGTATTCCCACCCAACTTTCAATGTAAAAATAACTTCCCAATAGATTACAATAATAAATATGAAAAACTAAATATGAAATATGAAAACTATGTGAACTACAGAAATTGTAAGAAAAAGGGGGGACAGTAAATATTCAACAGACTTCTGTAGCAGGGTTCTCCATGTTTACTGTAATAAGTTCTTTGTCTGGGAGTCTTGGCTCACGCCTGTAATCCCAACACCTTGGGAGGCCTAGGCGGCAGATCACCTCAGGTCAGGAGTTCAAAACTACTAAAAATACAAAAATTAGCCGAGCATGGCGGCACACGCCTGTAATCCCAGCTATTTGGGAGGCCGAGGCACGAGAATCGCCTGAACCTGAGAGGCAGAGGTCGCAGTGAGAAGAGATGGCGCCACTGCACTCCAGCCTGGGCGACAGAGAGAGACTCAATCTCAAAAATATAAAAAATAAAAGTAAAGAAGTTCCTGTGTCAAAATAAATTTCAACTCCCTATATTATAGGTAGACTTCTTTTGGTATCCATTAGATCAATTCAACGTTGCCTATGTTATCTACAAATTTATTAGTTTTAAATACATATATGGCTTGTTAAGCTTAAAACATTTCACACAATTATAAGTTAGTACACAAACTATTACTTATGATGTCTTCAGAAAATACTTGATATTTTCAGGAATATCAAGTTGGATTTCAGGAATCCTCCATTTGCTATGGATCCTTAAGTTCCACTGAGATTAATTTAACACAAGCTAGATAGGAAACTTGTTTAAGAGGAAGGACATTTTAAGCTTTATTACAGTAAGGAAAAAAATCATAATGGAAAAAAGCAATATATTTAATATTATATAATTTACAACTACTGCATGTCAGAAGCTTTAACTAAAATTAAGAGAAAAAGAAAGCAGTACTAAATTATGAGCAACTATTTCAGAATATAGCTTGATAGAAAAGCCCACATAAATCCACAAAATAATTAATAGAACCTCAATTGTTAAGTGGAGCCAAAAAAGATGAATGAAATAATTAAATACTATCATTTTAGCCATTTTATACTATTCTTAAAGAGTAAATTAAGTCAACGAAATTGTAAATACAATTTTTTGAATTATAATGACAATGTTTGCAATAGTGAGATGAATGATCTCATGCATTACTAGTGGTAGTAATGTATATAAATTTGGCGAAATAATTTGTTATAAAAATATTTTGTTCTTTCACTTACTGAATTCATTTCTAAAGCTCTTTTAAAGAGATAACTTGAACACTGTAAAATACGCAAAATATCTATAATGCATTATTGTATTTGTATATTTATACTACATTATGTTATTCACTATAAAAGTACTATTACTTTGAATTATTTTATCCATAGATTTTTAAATCTATACTATCTTGTTTATTTTGTTTTCTAAGAAAATAAATCCAAGCAGTAAAATTGCAATGTGGATGAAAGTATATTTTACTTATGTGCATACCCCATATATATATAATATATATGCATGTATTTAAATATATGAATGTTGTATATGTACGGTCATGACATGCACAACGATACTTCAGTCAATGATGGACCACATGTATGACCATGGTCTCATAAGATTATAATACTGTATTTTTATATGTACCTTTTCTATGTTTAGATACATTAAGATGCACAAATAACTTAATATCTAGTTACAATTGCCTACAATATTTGGAACAGTAGCATGTTGTACAGCTTTGTAGCCTGGGAGCAATAGTCTATACCAGATAGCCAAAGTGTGATCCAGGTTCGTGTAAGTACACTCTATAATATTTGCACAAGGACAAAATTGCCTGACAACACGTTTCTCAGAGTGTATATCTGTTGTTAAATGACACATAACTATTTAGTGAACATAAAGATTATATATATGTGTATGTGTATGTGTGTATGTGTACCCATGTATTTATACTGTTCTGTAGGGGTATGTATGCACATTTAATCAATTCCTTCTCATTTAACTTTACTTCTAATTTTTACACCACTTTAGTTGTATATATCACATATGTAATTTTAAACAAATGTAAAGTATAATATTCATATTACATTTCAGCGTATTATGGTTTTATATTTTTTATACCACCCCATTTATCTTCTTCACTGCTCCCATTACACACCCTATGGGATATGACAACCAAGCATGCATTCTTTCACATTTTTCTCAGTAGTCACATAGTTTGGTAAAGATATGTATACATATATACAATTTTTAAATAATTTATATTGAAAACATGAAATGATATTACAATGTTTGTATCTTGTTTTCTTACATAACCGTTTTTTGGAAATCTGCCTATTACAACTGGTTTAGTTGTTTTAACTATTTGCTTTAATACTGAAAATTATTTTTTAATAGGAATATATTATAATTATTTAACATTCTCTGATTTTTCAATTCTGTGGGCATTTCTTCAATACTCATTCTTTAAATATATCTGTACTGTGTTTTACTTCAATAGGATATATTCTCATATGTCTGATAACTTGGTATAAAACACAGATTTTTTAAAATATGGGCTGGGCGTGGTGGCTCACGTCTATAATCCCGAGGCGGGTGGATCACCTGAGGTTAGAAGTTCGAAACCACCCTAGCCAACATTGCGAAACCTTGTCTCTACTAAAAATACAAACAAACAAACAAAAAATTAGCTGGGCATGGTGGTAGGTGCCTGTAATCCCAGTTACTTGGGAGACTGAGGCAGGAGAATTGCCTGAACCTGGGAGGCGGAGGTTGCAGTGAGCCAAGATTGCACCACGGTTCTCCAGCCTAGGCGATGGAGTGAGACTCTCAAAAAACAAAAAAAGATTTGCTTCACATTGTTTTCCTCTTTCTTTTTCTTTTTGTGTTCCACCCCATGTATTTTGTTCCAATTGATATTGTCTCTGATATTAATTTTGAGGCTACTAATATTTTGTTTTTTTCCTTTTGTGCATTTATTCTTATTTATTTTATATTTTAATTTTTGTTGCCATGTTTTCAATTTCACTGACTTTCTACTTCAGGGCCTAATCTACCAATCAGAATAATTTTAATTTTTGGTATCATAATTTTATATTTAGAATTTCCCTTTATTCTTTTTTTATATCCCTATTACTCTCCTCATTTTGTTCATTTTTAGAAATATTTGTGCATGCTGGACATGATAATTATACCTATTTTTAAAAATGTTTTCTATTTATCTCATCATCTATGTTATTTCTTGATTTGTTTTACCTGGGAATAGAGGCATTTTATCCTCCTTCTTTGTATGTATGCTAACTCTGGATTGGATGACAGACATTGAAAATGTTAAATATTTGACTACTGGATTGTGTTGTCAGACTTTTATCAATGTTGAATTTTGTTCTGATAGGCTGTTAAGTTCCATGAAAGTCCTTTGATTAGGGCAAGTCTAGAGGAGGAATCAGCAAGGGACTTTTTTCTGTCAAGAGCCAGACAGTATTTATCTAAAGCTTTGCAGACTATTTGATTTCTATCACTCTACTGTTGTTAACACTGAAGTCTCTATAGATAACATGTAAATAAGTAAAAAAAAAAGTAAAAACCACTGCTATAGCTAAAAATGTCCTTACATATAAATTTTGTGTGTTTCCTGTCTGAGAATTAAAACAGCAATTATATTTTTAAAAGTTTAGAATTTTACTTAATATTCTCACTCTTTTTCCTATCTAGAAAGGTGTCCAGCACGATAATTTTAGAAGAAAATTCAAGTTTTAACAGTGACATTTTGCAACAAAATTTTAGTTACTAGAAGTTAGTGGTTCAGATTGGTCCTTAACTTGCTGATCCCTGGTCCAGAATAATCTATTTTATGGGACTAGTTTAGCCCAATTACTAGAGCATGGACTCATTTTGCATCTCTACTACAGCCCATGTATTCAATGATGTTACTTCACCTTGTTTAATAGGACTTGGAAGGAGTCATGACACTGTTTGTCATGTGGAAATTATTTTGACTTATGTGTACCTGGAAATTATTGTTTCCTCAGAAATTTTCTTTGCCTATCCTCAGGGAGTTTCACCTTAACACACAGATTGACATTCAACTAAAGACTTCATTGATTCCTTATGTAGATTTCTGGAGCTGTTTCTCTGACTAACTCTTCCTTCACTGGTAATTTGTCGCAAAATATTTTAGCAATCTCAGATTTATACTGCAAACACCATTTCCTCAAATCAAAAAATAATAAATAAAATGTTAGCTACAGCTCTTGGGAGCTAGTGGGTTGGCTCTCCCTGCCCCAGGATCTATAAATAACCCACAGGCAGAAAGTCAGAACGATTGTAGGCAGTTACCTATTTTATTTCTTTAGCTCACAGTATTTACTGTTGTCTAGTATCTAAAAACATGTTTTATCTAAGTTTTTAATTATTGATGGAGAGAAGTAAGACCTTACCTGAAAGTAGAAGTCATCTACGCAGTTTTTAAAAAGAAACATTTTATCAAGAAACTCATTACCTATATTTTTTTTTACTCTGAGGAAAAAATTCGGATACTTCTGAAAAAAAAATACAGAATAGATAGATTACTGTTTTCCACATAATCTACAAGAGGTCAAAGCCCTGTGGAAGTTTTCTAGTGTTTTAGGACAGCCGAACACTACTTTTGTAGTATATGGTTCTGCTCTGCAGAACCACTGCTATAGCTAAAAATGTCCTTACATATAAATTTTGTGTGTTACCTGTCTGAGAATTAAAACAGCAATTATATTTTTAAAAGTTTAGAATTTTACTTAATATTCTCACTCTTTTTCCTATCTAGAAAGGTGTCCAGCACGATAATTTTAGAAGAAAATTCAAGTTTTAACAGTGACTTTAGAAAATTTTTCCTTATCTAACTATTCTTTATATACTTATTGTTACTTTTTCCTAAAATAAGTAATGTTAATATTTTTACTCAATTTTAATTCCCTCTTTCTTCATTTTCCACTTACTATTGATGTACTCTAAGATTTCAAATATGAAAAAAAATTGCTTTTATTATCACTTTCTTGAGAAAGATAGCTGGTATGCAGTCAAAAACCTGTCCTGATAATACAGTTAGAGATATAATCTCTCCACGAAGCAAACCCTGCTATCTAAGCAGAGTACTTAGGAATTAGGATAAAGCCATAGAGAGAAGCTAACAATGTGATCTTGGTATATTTCTGAAATATACTTTATCTAATTTGAATATCCAAGTTTTTCATGATAGCTGCATTAGGTTCTCCAGAGTAAAAGAACCAATAGGATGTCTTGTTTAATATCTTGAAAGAGATTTATTATAAGGAATTGACTCACATGATTACAAAGGCTCGTGAGTTAGAATCTTGCAGCATGGGTCAGGAGGTTTGAGGCCTAGGAGAGCCAATGGCATAGTTCCAGTCCAAATGCTGACAGGATGGGGACTCTGGAAAGTTGATGGTGCAGGTGAAGTTGAAAGGCAGTCTGTTAGAAAATTTCTTCATGCTCACAGAGGCTGGAAATTTTGTTCCACTCAGGTATTCAACAATTCGGATTAGGCTAACCAACATTATGGAGAATAATCTGCTTTACCTAAAGTTAACCAATTTAAACATTAATCTCATCCAAAAATGCCCTATAGGTTGACACATAAAATTCACCATCACAATAGCATTTATGTTCTTCCCTTAGGCCTTATTAAAATGCCAACAAGAAGAGAAACAATTTGCAATTGATATAACCAATAAGCTAACAAAGAAATGCCAGTTTTATAGAACATAATGTAGAGGTAGTATCATGAGAAGGGGAAAGAAGGGATTAAAGAAAATGCACTAGAATGGGGAACACTCATGAAATTGAGATAATGGCAAACAGTGGTATATTTGTTGCTATCTATTATTAAATCTCTAGAGTGTCTACTGTTATCCCAAAGGCCTTCCATAAAGAGAGCTGTTAAGACTCATGAGCACTAATGACTTCAGATACTTCAAAGAATAATACATGAAATCCATACAATTAATGTGATAATTAGCAGTTTTAGTAACACAAGAAATAAATTTTTTTAGCCACACCTTTTGGTGTGAATATTCTCAAAGAGAAATAAATATTATACACAGCAATAATTAAATAATTAAACTTTATTAAAGGGAGTTCTTGTTTTACCTACCAACATACAGAAATCAGATTTATTTATGTTTTTATATATGTATATTTTTGTTTATGGCTTTTTACTGCAGCTCTTTTATCAGTCTTAAATTAAGAGTCAAAAAATGAGTGTGTTCCTTTTCTTAACTGGGTTCTCTTTTTTCTTGCTTATTTGCTATTAAATTGTATAAATTTCTTGCATGTTTTGCATACTAACCTCTTATCAGATATGTGGTTCACAAATATTTCCTCTCATTCTGTGGATTGTTTTTTCACACTGTTGATTATTTGCTCTGCAGAAGCTTTGCAGTTTAGTGAAATTCTACTATTTCTTTTCTAAATTTGTCTATTTTTGCTTTTGTTTGTGTGTTTAGTATCATATTCAAAAAAAACTTTGCCCAGACCAATATCAAGGAGCTTTCGCCTGTAGTTTCTTCAAGTATTTTCATGGTTTCAGGTCTTATGTCTAAGACTTGAATAGATTTTCAGCTGATTTTTGTATATGGTGCAAGGATTCAAAGTTATTCTTATATGGGTAGATAACTAGTTTCCCCAGTACAATTTATAGAAGATACTGTCCTTTCTCCATCATATATTCTTGGCATCCTGTCAAAGATCAGTTGACCATACATGCATACATTTCTGGGCCCTCTGTTTTGTTCCTTTGGCTTATATGTCTGTTTTTATGCTAGTAGCATGCTGTTCTGGCTACTATAGCTTTTTAATATGTTTTGAAGTCAGGAAAGGACAAAGAACCTGAATAGACACTTTTCAAAAGAAATCATACAAATAACCCAAAGCTGTAGGAAAAAGTGTTCAATATCACTAATGATTGGAAAAATCCAAGTAAAAAATCACAATTAGATATCACCTCACCTCAGTTAAAATGGCCATTATCAAAAAGACAAAAGGCAACACATAGTGACAAGAATCTGGTGGAGAGGTGGTGGGAATGCAAATTGATACACTCATTATAGAAAACAGTCTAGAAATTCAACAAAAACTTAAAGATACAGCTATCATATATGATCTAGCAATCCCGCTTATGGTGTATATCTAAAGATAATGATATAACTATGTCAAAGAAATATTTGCACTCTCATGTTTATACTGCAGCATTCACCATTACCATGATATAGAAACAATATAAATGTCCACTGATAGATGAATGGACAAAGAAAACCCAAGATATATAGATAGGTAGATAGGTTGGTAGGTAGGTAGACACAATAGAATATTATTCAGCTTTTAAAAATAAGATAGTCCTGATATTTATGACAAGATGATTGAACTGGAGGACATTACACTAAGTAAAATAAGCCAGACACAAAAGGATAAATGCTGTGCTATCTGACTCATATGTTGAATCTAAAACAGTCAAACTCAGAAGCAGAGAG
This sequence comes from Colobus angolensis palliatus, assembly GCF_000951035.1. Lineage (NCBI taxonomy): Eukaryota > Metazoa > Chordata > Mammalia > Primates > Cercopithecidae > Colobus > Colobus angolensis. The sequence goes on along the minus strand of NW_012115488.1, from coordinate 19,820,776 downwards.
TTAGAGTGGTGGTTGTCAGAGATGAACAAGAAGAAAATGGAGAGATGTTAAGGGTTACAAAGTTTTAGTTATGCAAAATAATATGTTCTGAAGATCTCCTATACATCCATTAACAATAATGATTTATATGCTTAAAATTTGCTAAGACGATAGGTCTCAAGCGTTTTCATCAAAAATAAAAATAAATTTAACTGTGTGAGGTAATACATATGTTAATTAGTTGGATTGTGGTGATTATTTTATAATATAACACATGTATCAAAATATCAAGGCATACTCCAATATCAAGGCATACTCCTTAAATACATACAACTTCGATTTGTCAATTGTACCTGAATAAACCTGAAAGAAATGAATTAGCATGTTCCTGAGTAATTTGTAAGGAATTCTCCCCAGCTACCTTGTTTTATTTCTCTCTCTTCTCTCGGGATACTTAGAACATGTAAAATTCCTATGCTTTCCTGATTCTAACCTACAACCCTCAAAGCTAAATGTTTTTATTCAGTGATTATGAATATTTTGATTCAGCTATGCAACCACACTGAGTAAAACTGGGGGGGGCAAAGTAGTAGAATCCTGTTCTTTTGTGTCAAACACGGCATATAACCAGCACACTCCAGGTACTGAAAAGTAATTAAGCCACATCCATTTTCACAAGCTTCTAAAATACCGCTTTGGAAAATGTCTCTCATTATATTTCTTTAAACTATGAAAAATACTAAAATGACTTCTAATTCATTTGTGTTATTTCTTAATTCTTTTGGAATAACTAGTAAAATATTTTTAAAGCTCTCAGATTGCATTTTATGATTTTATTTGAAAACAATGCAAAGAACTACAGAAATATTAGAGAGAGTAGATGAGGCTAGAACAATATCAACTAGGTCTATTTTCATCAATCATACATTCAAATGTGTGCTTTCAGGCTTTGTGTATGAATGTATATCAGCAATATGAAAACATTCAGGTAAGTTTTAGTGAACGTTAAGTGCAACCATGTGATTATTCATGAACAGTTATATAAATTTTTCATTGCCCATCCAAATACATGCCACACTGAGTATGCAATATGTTTGAATGTGAAATCTCTCACAAAAATACTCTTTCTTCAAACCACAATGTTACACATTAACTTACTACAGGGCTTTTAAATATTATGTTAGAGTATAATTCTCTGTATATCATATTTGGGATTTTGTGCTATGAGCCATGTGATGCTCTTACACAGTGGTTCCTGGATCAACGGACCTAAGCTTTATTATCCCACTGCAAAGAGATAGTAGAGCATAGGTGTTTGCCACTTACATGACTGTTTCTTATTTTGATTGTTTCATTTAGATAGTAAATCTCAATGGCATGGAAAGTGATCTAAAAGTAAATATTGTAAAAGATTTCCAAAATTAATAATGGCTGCTTCAAACAGCAAGATGAACAACATTTACTTAAAACTGTAGGTGGCATTTATTGTTTTCTTTACTTCTTTTTATTTTCCTTTAGGCCTTCTAGAATTTCTTAAACAGCTCTATTTTACAAGTCCACAAAAATATTGGGGACATTCTTGTCTTTATTAGGAAGGAATGGGCATCTTATTTTTGCAGAAGTTAGCTTTTGGAAAATCTGTCAGGAATGAGCTGTCTTTTTCCTATAAAATCCTGGGTTTCATGAAAAAAAATGCATTCTAATTCCCATGTATATGTTAAAGAGCAAAACTGTAACATGCGTCACTTAAAATAGCCATCATATGTGTCAACATTAACCGTAGAAAATAAACATAAGGAGGGGAAGTTCAAAGATGACCGAATAGCAACAGCTCCAGTCTATAGCTCCCAGCATGAGCGAGGCAGATGGCAGGTGATTTCTGCATTTCCAACTGAGGTACTGGTTTCATTCCACTGGAGCTTGTTGGATAGTGGGTGCAGGGCAGTAGGAGCAGCCCACGGACCACGAGCCAAATCAGGGGGAGGCATTGCCTCACCTGAGAAATGCAAGGGGTCAGGGAATTCACGTTCCTAGCCAAGGGAAGCCCTGACAGATAGCACCTGGAAAATCAGGTCACTCCCGCCCTAATACCGCGCTTTTCCAATTGTCTTAGCAAATGGCACACCAGGAAATTATATCCCATGCCTGACAGAGGGTCCCATGCCCATGAAGCCTTGCTCACTGCTAGCACAGCAGTCTGAGATCGAACTGCAAGGCTGCAGTGAGACTGGGGGAGGGCTGCCTGCCATTGTTGAGGCTTGAGTAGGCAAAAAAGCAGCCAGGAAGCTCGAACTGGGTGGAACCCACCACAGCTCAAGGAGGGCTGCCTGCCTCTGTAGACTCCACCTCTAGGAGCAGGGCATAGCTGAACAAAAGGAAGCAGAAACTTCTGCAGATTTAAATGTCCCTGTCTGACAGCTTTGAAGAGAGTAGTGGTGCTCCCAGCATTGAGTTTGATATCTGAGAATGGACAGACTGCCTCCTCAAGTGGGTCCCTGGCTCCCGAGTAGCCTAACTGGGACACAACACTCAGTAGGGGCCAACTGACACCTCATAAGGCCGGGTTCCCTTCTGAGACTAAGCTCCCAGAGGAACAAACAGGCAGCAACATTGACTTTTCTGCAATATTTGCAGTTCTGCAGCCTCCACTGGTGGCATTCAGGCAAACAGCATCTGGAGTGGACCTTCAGCAAACTCCAACAGACCTGCAGCTAAGGGTTCTGAATGTTAGAAGGAAAACTAACAAACAGAAAGGACAACCACACCAAAACCCCATCTGTATGTCACCATCATCAAAGACCAAAGGCAGATAAAACCACAAAGATGGGGAGAAATCAGAGCAGAAAAGCTGAAAATTATAAAAATCAGAGCACTTCTTCTCCTCCAAAGGAACATAGCTCCTCGCCAGCAACGGAACAAAGCTGGATAGAGAATGACTTTGAAGAGTTGAGAGATGAAGGCTTCAGAAGATCGATAATAACAAACTTCTCCAAGCAAAAGGAGGATGTTCGAACCCATCATAAAGAAGCTAAAACCCTTGAAAAAATATTAGACAAATGGCTAACGAGAATAAACAGTGTAGAGAAGACCTTAAATGACCTGATGGAGCTCAAAACCATGGCATGAGAACTACGTGACACATGCACAAGCTTCATTAGCCGATTTGATCAACTGGAAGAAAGGGTATCAGTGATTGAAGATCAAATTGATGAAATGAAGCGAGAAGAGAAGTTTAGAGAAAAAAGAGTAAAAAGAAATGAACAAAGCCTCCAAGAAATATAAGACTATGTGAAAAGACCAAATCTATGTCTGATTGGTGTACCTGAAAGTGACGAGAAGAATGGAACCAAATTGGAAAACACTCTTCAAGGTATTATCCAAGAGAACTTCCCCAACCTAGCAAGGCAGGCCAACATTCAAATTCAGGAAATACAGAGAACACCACAAAGATACTCTGCGAGAAGAGGAATTCCAAGACACATAATTGTCAGATTCACCAAAATTGAAATGAAGGAAAAAATGTTAAGGGCAGCCAGAGAGAAAGGTCAGGTTACCCACAAAGGGAAGCCCATCAGACTAACAGCAGATCTCTCGGCAGCAACTCTACAAGGCAGAAGAGAATGGGGGCCAATATTCAAGATTCTTAAAGAAAAGAATTTTCAACCCAGAATTTCATATCCAGCCAAAC
>NW_012115488.1:19815280-19817028 GCF_000951035.1 Colobus angolensis palliatus | reverse complement strand
CATGCCAAATTGTAAAGACCATCGATGCTAGGAAGAAACTGCATCAACTAATGAGCAAAATAACCAGCTAACATCATAATGACAGGATCAAATTCACATATAACAGTATTAACCTTAAATGTAAATGGGTTACATGTCCCAATTAAAAGACATAGACTGTCAAATTGGATAAAGAGTCAAGACCCATCACTATGCTGTATTCAAGAGACCCATCTCACATGTAGAGATACACATAGGCTCAAAATAAAGGGATGGAGGAAGATCTACCAAGCAAATGGAAAACAAAAAAAGCAGGGGTTGCAATTCTAGTCTCTGATAAAACAGACTTTAAACCATGAAAGATCAGAAGACACAAAGAAGACCATTACATGGTAAGGAAGGGATCAACTCAATAAGAAGAGCTAACTATCCTAAATATATATGCACCCAATACAGGAGCACCCAGATTCATAAAGTAAGTCCTTAGAGACCTACAAAGAGACTTAGACTCCCACACAATGATAATAGAAGACTTTAACACCCCACTGTCAATTTTAGACAGATCAACAAGACAGAATGTTAACAAGGATATCAGTTCTGCTCTGATCTTAGTTATTTCTTCCCATCTGCTAGCTTTTGAACGTGTTTGCTCTTGCTTCTCTAGTTCTTTCAATTGTGATGTTAGGTATTGGTTTTAGATCTTTCTGGCTTTCTCTTCTGGGCATTTAGTGCTATAAGTTTCCCTCTACCTACCGCTTTAAATGTGTCTCAGAGATTCTGGTACACTGCGGCTTTGTTTTCATTGGTTTCAAAGAACATTTTTATTTCTGCCTTCATTTCGTTATGTACCCAGTACTCATTCAGGAGCAAGTTGTTCATTTTCCATGTAGTTGAGTGGCTTTGATTGAGTTTCTTAGTCCTGAGTTCTAGTTTGATTGCACTGTGGTCTGAGAGACAGTTTGTTATAATTTCGGCTCTTTTACATTTGCTGAGGAGTGCTTTACTTCCAACCATGTGGTCAATTTTGGAATAAGTGTGATGTGGTGCTGACAAGAAAGTATATTCTGTTGCTTTGGGGTGGAGAGTTCTGTTGATGTCTATTAGGTCTGCTTGGTGCAGAGTTGAGTTCAATTCCTGGATATCCTTGTTAACTTTCTGTCTCGTTGATCTGTCTAATGATGACAGTGGGGTGTTAAAGTCTCCCATTATTATTGTATGGGAGTCTAAGTCTCTTTGTAAGTCTCTAAGGACATGCTTTATGAATCCAGGTGCTCCTGTATTGGGTGCATATATATTTAGGATAGTTAGCTCTTCCTGATGACTTGATCCTTTTACCATTATTTGATGGCCTTCTTTGTCTCTTTTGATCTTTGATGGTTTAAAGTCTGTTTTATCAGAGACTAGGATTGCAACCCCTGCTTTTTTTTTTTGTTTTCCATTTGCTTGGTAGATCTTCCTCCATCCTTTTACTTTGAGCCTATGTATGTCTCTACATGTGAGATGGGTCTCCTGAATACAGTAAACTGATGGGTCTTGACTCTTTATCCAATTTGCCAGTCTGTGTCTTTTAATTGAACCATTTAGTCCATTTACATCTAAGGTTAATATTGTTATGTGTGAACTTGATCCTGTCATTATGATATTAGCTGGTTATTTTGCTCATTAATTGATGCAGTTTATTCCTAGCATTGATGGACTTTACATTTTGGCATGTTTTTGCAATGGCTGGTACCTGCTGTTCCTTTCCATGTTTAGTGCTTCCTTCAGGA
>NW_012115488.1:19785059-19813540 GCF_000951035.1 Colobus angolensis palliatus | reverse complement strand
ACGTATGTTTATTGCAGCACTATTCACAATAGCAAAGACTTGGAATCAATCCAAATGTCCATCAGTGACAGACTGGATTAAGAAAATGTGGCACACATACACCATTGAATACTATGCAGCCATAAAAAAGGATGAGTTCGTGTCCTTTGTAGGGACATGGATGCAGCTGGAGACCATCATTCTCAGCAAACTATCGCAAGAACAGAAAACCAAATACTGCATGTTCTCACTCATAGGTGGCAATTGAACAATGAGATCACTTGGACACAGGAAGGGGAGCATCACACACCAGGGCCTATTTTGGGGAGGGGGTACGGGGGAGGGATAGTTTTAGGAGATATACCTAATGTAAATGACGAGTTAATGGGTACAGCACACCAACATGGCACATGTATACATATGTAACAAACCTGCACATTGTGCACATGTACCCTAGAACTTAAAGTATAATTAACAAAAAAAAAAAGACTGTAACAGAGTGTAGTTTGCAATCACTTTCTGTAATGGATAATATGATGTGCTACCCAGACTCCTCTTGCAGGAATGAGAAACTCATTCCACCACCTTCTGAAAATGTGAGCAGCTAAGTCTCTCTTTAGAACTTTCTTTTAGCTGGCAACATTTGTGCTTGGTTTATGACCCCTCCCAATATGTAAACCTATTCATTTTCAGTATAAAAGTGTAAAGTCGTGGCTCCTTTGTCTCAAGGCAAGATGACTCTGAAGGGTCTTTTCAGCTCAAGGGCTTCTCCTGAAACTATATGAGGCCATTCTTGTAACTGCACTGAAGCTTAACTTCTTCCTCTGCCCAATTCTAGTGACTTTACATGTTTTAAATGTTGATTTTGAGGGCGCTGACCAACACAGTCCCCACATGCAAAATCCATCTTCATTTCTTTTCGAGGAATCCTGACTTAAGACAATTGGCATCATCAAGTCTAAGTAAACATATTTTAATATGAGATATTGAAGCTGGTTCCTCTATCAGCCACCTGGTAAGGATGACATCATTATTGGGAGGAGACAGAGTACTGCAATTATAGCAGTGCAATTGTTAAAACTCTCACCTTTGATAAATTGGAATGGGATGCTGGTATAAGTTAATGCACTCAAAATTTCAGTATCTCAGGCTTTTGAGTGGCTAAGGGAAGTGTTAATTAGAAGGAAATTGAATTAGATGTTTTAGCTGAGCGACATTGATGCATCAGAGAAGACCAATAAAATGTTGTGGGTGATTAATCACCAATGAAAGTCAACTGTAAAATTCAGAGGGCCTCCTTGGCAGGTTAAAAAGAGACTCTTATTTCCTAAAGACAGAGGGCAGGAAAAAACCTGAGAATCAGGTCCAAGAATCAATTATGTATTATAATTATAACAGCAGCAGAGAACTTTCCAGAGGAAGTTGAATTCATAGCCAACAAAGGTTATGTTAATGCCAATGATAGATTCCTGGTTGGAAAAGATTGGGACCTTGAGCCTTGAGTTGGAAATATTTTTGTTGACGAATTAAAAATCATTAAACCCGAATCCCCTGAATACTCTGGGCTTGAATAAGATGCCCATTCCTTCCTAATAAAAACTAGCAGGCCCCCATTGTCTGAAAATGATGCAGTAATTCTACCTCACCCGGTGTCTTGAACACTCCTCAGCATCTAAACTCAGCTCCTTTTTTAGCTTACACACTGGGAAAGTGCTAGGAATGTTAAGAATGATAAGCGACTATATCCCAAAAAGACCTGAAGACATCTCTCAACAAACTTCTAATGGGTTCAGCAATACCTAGTCAATGTATCATTAATCCCTTGTATTCACAAGTTCCCCATCCACAGATTAACTAACTTCAGATTGAAAGTATGACAAAAATACAATAAAAAAATTACTGTACAAATTTTAAAAACAGTATAACAACTATTTACACAGCATTTACATTGTGTTAGGTATTGTAAGTAATCTACAAATGATATAAAGTATACAGGATGATGTCCATAGATTATATGCCAATGCTATGCCATTTTACATAAGGGACTTGAGCATCTACAGATTTGGATATCCAGGGGAGGTCCTGGAACCAATCCCCTGTAGATACCAGGGATGACCGTATACTGGAAGGAGTCAGGAGAGTGTGATTTGGTCTGTATACAGAGGCTCTTGTATCAAAGAAGGTAGAACATGAGAATGGATAATGACTGGCCCGTTTATTGATCAAGGAAAACTCTCCCAAAAGGATTTGACACTTTGATGAAAACCTCAGAAAACAGCATTAACATATTGATTGAGTTCTTAGCAGTTTTGAGAAAGTGGTAGTTTATCGTAGGTAAAGTATAAATGCCAAAACTGCCAGACGTGGCAAAAAAAGAGTTGAAAATTTTACAAAAGTGGCCAAGCTACTGAATATAATATGTAAGGCCAGAAAATTCACCATTTAACTGTATTCTGAAGAAAAGCCCCATCTGCTGAAGCAATACGTGAGGTACTAGTGATAGAAATACAATTCACCTGGAGAAACCCAATGTCACCTGCCCTCTACTGGGAGGACTTATGAGTAATAAATACTGTTACAGAACTGGATTCCCTGATGACGCAAAGAGTAATAGAACCTTGATAATGTGGAGGCCAAAGGCAGTATTTAATCATCAGAAACAGGATGGAACCAGTTGTCATAACTAGTGGCAAAATCAGAATGGCCACCTATAGGCCATGACTCTCAGAGGGTTATGGAGATAGTTAATAGATAGCAGCATCCTCAGGTGGAAAGCTGACAAAAGTTTCTCCATATGCATAATCAAAAGAAATCAAGCATGGATGGTCAGCAGACTGAGGGCAGCATCTCCAATAAAATTCAATGGTTCTTGACATAGTTTCTGAACTTGAGCCAGTTTTCATATATGGAGCCTATTAAGATAAGGAAAGAGAGAGCAGGGGGTGGTGGAAAAGGAAAAGAGAAGTAACATCTCTCACACTTAAGAACATTGCTACAAGCTATTAACAAAATGACATGCATACCTGCCATCTTTGAGTAGGTCCAGACCAGGAAAGTGTTCTACAGTAGAGAAAAGCTAGAAAAAGTAAAAGTTGTACCAACCTGGCAGATTCTCACACAGAGGTTTGGTAATGAGTAATGATTCTTTGTTATTTATGGCATAGTGGAGAATTATGCAACATAAAAAAAAAAACAAAAAACAAAAAAACAAACCAAAAAAAAAAACAACCCTCTGCTTCTAGCATGTTATTTGGCCCTGGTATAGAAAAAATACTTAACCATAAGAAATTAAGTGACCATTTTCCCTGCAAATCATGAGCTGAGTTCTGTCAGACCCTTCATGTCATAAGCAAGGCAGGCCTAGGAGAAATACATTGTAACATAGAAATGATACATCTAAAATCAGGAATGTGCAGTGGTCCAGACCCTTATAACACTCACCACTGGTATACCAGTCCCTGTATCTCTGCCTACATTTATAATAATAAAGGAATTTGTCTTGTCCAACTAATAGAAGTTGAGCTTAATCAGCTGCTGTACTACAACCCTAATCAGTAGTGGTTCTGAAAGGTAGTAATGATAGAAAATCTACATGATGAAGCCTCAAGTCTTAAGACCAATTGCAGAAGCAGGTGTGATAATTTATCCCATTTCCCTTTTTTTTGAAAGTTTCTCTTGAATTATAGAACAGTAAGAGTCACATAAAATATGTGTGAAATTTATCATAAGGTGGAAGTGGATTAAGATAGCACAAGGGGTGAGCCATAGTGTATGCTGTGGTACACAATCCAGAGATCTCCTTCAGAACTGTCACCCAATAATGGTTCCCTGCTGAGCCCCTCTCCATGAATTGCCTTAAGTCAAAGAGAGCTGCCTCCTCAAGGTAATATTTCTACCCTGAAGAAACTCACACCTATGACTGATCAACAAAAGAATATCTGGCTCATGCCTATAATCCCAGCACTTTGGGAGGCCGAGGCGGGTGGATCACGAGGTCAGAAGATCAAGACCATCCTGGCGAACACAGTGAAACCCCGTCTCTACTAAAAATACAAAAAAAAAAAAAAACTAGCCGGGCGTGGTGGCGGGCGCCTGTAGTCCCAGCTTCTCAGGAGACTGAGGCAGGAGAATGGGGTGGACCAGGGAGGCGACGGAGCTTGCAGTGAGCAGAGATGGTGCCACTGCACTCCAGCAGCCTGGGCGACAGAGCGAGACTCCATCTCAAAAAAAAAAAAAAAAAATGGATATCAAGACCTGCTCCCTGTGCTTCAGTGTTGGATAACACTGAAAGTCCTTCTCGGATTCAGAGTTCCCTGTGGATATGCTGAGGCTATTGTTAAGACTGAATCACAGTTTTCTTTTTCTCTTCCCATACTTCCTTCCTTCACTCCAACACAGATATTAATATCAAACGCACTGGTAAATCAACTTTCCTCATTCAAGTCTTCATCTCACAGTCTGTTTCCTGTACCAAATATAAGGCATAATCCTTACAGAAAATGTTGATCAGCTAACATATTAATATAATAATTAATTTTAGTTCATTCCAATGCTTAGGCCTTAATTGGTAAACAGGATGACTCAAATTTATTTAAATCAAGAAAAACTTGGAGATTTTTAGTGCAATATTAGTAATACAGAATTGAAGCTGGAGTTCTGATCGAGCAAAAAGCCATTGTCCCTGGCAATCTCTCCTGGATATCCAGAGTACTTTATTTATGATAGAGCATAGTGATCATAATTAAATATAAAGGGAGATTTCTGGCACACTAAAATATTTGTTGGACACTTATATTTCTCCAGGATAATGCCATTTCTCCTTACAATATCCTATATTGTGACATATTTCTAGTCTTTCCCCAACCCCAGCCATGCATTCATAGTTCTCTAAGAAGATGAAAATAATGTCCAGCTATCTTGATCTGTTTGTATTGCTATAGCGAAAGAACATAGATCATAGATTGGTTAGCTTAAAAAACAAACATTTATTTCTCCATTTCTGGAGGCTGAGGAGTTCAATATCAAGGCACCAATAGATTACATGTCTGGTGAAGGTCTACTTTCTGGTTCATATATAGCTATCTTCTTGCTGTGTTCTAACATGGTAGAAAGAACTAGAGAGCTCTATGGGTCTCTTTTATAAGGGTGCTAATCCCATTCATGTGAGCTCCACCCTTATGATCTTCCAAAGGCCCCACTTCCTAATATCATCATATTGGGGAATTAGGATTTTAGCACATGAGTTTGGGGGATGTACATGTTCAATTCATAACACAAGCTCAAAGAACTTGCCACTCTAGAATTCAGGATGCTTTTTGTTTTGTATAAAGTACATTGTTCATGGTGCATATAACTTTTATACTGTTGTATTGGACTAATCTTGGTTCTATTTGCATTAATTCATGTTGTCTAAAGAAAGACATTAAGATCGGACACTACTACAGCTGATACTCTCTTGAAAGCTTACCTCCTGGCAAGAGGCCAACTAGCACGAAAAATAGCGTACTAAACAACCAAAACTAAAGACCTTCACAGAGTCCATTTCACCTCCCTGTTACTTCCACCAGAGCAAATGCTGATATTCATGGCTAAGATACCTGCAGATGATTCACGTCACAGGACACTGTGCAGATAACCCCCAGTAGCAGCCTGGAACTGGGTAGACCTGCTGGGTGGCTAGATCCAGAAGAGAGATAACAATCACTACAGCTCAGCTATCTGGAAGCCACATCCCTAGGAAGAAGGGAACTACATCAAGGGAACACTTTGTGGGACAAAAGAAACTGAACAGTAACCTTGAGCCCTAGACCTTCCTTCTGACATAGCCTACCAAAATGAGAAGGACATAGAAACACAATTCTGGTAATATGACAAAATAGGGTTATTTAACACCCCCCAAAAATCACAGTAGCTCACCAGGAATGGATCCAAACCAAGAAGAAATCCCTGATTTACCTGGAAAAGAATTCAGAAGGTTAATTATTAAGCTAATCAAGGAGGTACCAGAGAAAGATGAAGTCCAATTTAAGGAAATTGTAAAAAAATGATAGAAGAAATGAGGGGAGAAATCTTCAGTGAAATAGATAGCATAAATAGAAATCAATCACAACTTCAGGAAATAAAGGACACACTTAGAGAAATGAAAAATGTTCTGGAAAGTCTCAGCATTAGAACCGAACAAGCAGGAGAAAGAAGTTGAGAGCTTGAAGACAAGGTTTTCAAATTAACCCAATGTAAAGACAAAGAAAAAAGAATAAGAAAAAAAATGAACAAAGCCTCCAAGGAGTTTGGGATTATGTTAAGTGACCAAACAAGAATAACTGGTGTTGCTGAGGAAGAAGAGAAATCCAAATGTTTGGAAAACATATTTGGGGAAATAGCCAAGGAAAGGTTCCCCAGCCTTGCAAGAGACCAAGACATCCCAATACAAGAAGCTCAAAGGACACCTGGGAAATTATCACAAAAATATCATCAGCTAGGAACATTGTCATCCAGTTATCTAAAGTCAATATGAAGGAAAGAATCTTAAGAGATTCTTAAGACTTATTTTGAGGCAAAAGCACCAAGTAATCTATAAAGGAAACATATTAGATTAACAATAGATTCATCAGCAGAAACCCTACAAGCTAAAAGGGATTGGGGCCCCATCTTCTGTCTCCTTAAAGAAAACAACTATCAGCCAAGAATTCTGTATCCAGCAAAACTAATCTTTATAAATGAAGGAAAGATGCAGTCTCTTTTAGACAAACAAATGCTGAGAGAATATGCCACTGCCAAGTCAGTATTATAAGAACTGATAAAAGGAGCTCTAAATCCTGAAACAAATCCTGAAAACATATCAAAACAGAACCTCTTTAAAGCCATAAATCTCACAGGACCTCCAAAATAAAAATACAAAAAAAAAAAAAAAAAAACAAGATATGCAGTCAATAAACAACACAATGAATGGAATAGTACCTCACATCTTAATAATAATGTTGAATGTAAATAACCTAAATGCTCTGCTTAAAAAATACAGAATTGCAGAATTAAAATAATTCACAAATCAACTACCTGCTGCCTTCAAGAGACTCACCTAACACATAAGAACTCACATAAACTTAAGGTAAAGTGGTGGGAAAAGATATTCCATGCAAATGGACACCAAAAGCGAGAAGGACTAGCTATTTTTACATCAGACAAAACAAACTTTAAAACAACAGCAATTTAAAAAGACAAAGAAGTACATTATATAATGATAAAAGGTCTTGTACAAAAGAAAAATTTCACAATCCTAAATATACATGCACCTAACACTGGAGCCCTCAAATTTACAAAACACTTACTACTAGACCTAAGAAATGAGATAGACAGCAACACAATAATAGTGGGGGGTTTCAATATTCCATCTACAGCTCTAGACATGTCATCGAGACAGAAAGTTAACAAAGGAAAAATGAACTTAACTATACCCTGGAACAAATAGACTTAACAGATATTTATAGAACATTCTACCTAACAACCACAGAAAATAGATTCTTTTCATCAACACGTGAAATTTTCTCCAAGATAGACCATACAATAAGCCACAAAATAAGTCTGAATAAGCTAAGAAAATTGAAGTTATATCAAGTACTCTCTCAGACCACAGTGAAATGAAGCCGGAAATCAACTCCAAAAGAAACCTTCAAAACCATGCAAATACATGGACATTAAACAACCCTGCTCCTGAATGATCATTGGGTTAGCAATGAAATCAAGATGAAAATTTAAAAATTCTTCAAACTGAATGATAATAGTGACACAACCTATCAAAAACTCTGGGATACATCAAAAGCAGTGCTAAGAGAAATGTTCATAGTCCTAAATGCCTACATCAAAAAGTCTGAGAGAGCACAAATAGACAATCTAAGGTCACACTCCAAAGAAATAGAGAAACAAGAACAAATCAAACCTAAACCCAGCAGAAGAAAAGAAATAACCAACATCAGAGCAGAACTAAATGAAATTGAAACAAACAAACAAAAAGAAAGAAAACTGAAACAAAAAGCGGGTTCATTGAAAAGATAAATAAAAGTGATAGACCATTAGCAAGATTAACCAAGAAAAAAGGAGAGAAAATCCAAATAAGACTAATTAGAAATGAAACAGGAGATATTAAAACTAACACCATAGAAATACAAAAGATAATTCAAGGCTGCTATGAACACATTTGTACACATAAACTAGAAAGCCTAGAAGAGATGAATAAATTCCTGGTAAGATACAACCCTCCTAACTTGTATCAGGAAGAATTAGACACCCTGAACATATCAATAACAAGCAGTGAGATTGAATAGGTAATAAAAAAAATTACCAAAAAAAAATATTGGAGACCAGACGGATTCACAGCTAAATTTTACTGGGCATTCAAAGACAAATTGATACCAATCCTATTGATGCTATTCCACAAGACAGAGAAAGAGAGAATCCTCCCTAAATCATTCTATGAAGCTAGTATCACCCTAAGACCAAAACCAAGAAATGACATAACCAAAACACACACACACACACACACACACACACACACACACACACACACACAAACTACAGACCGGTATCCCTGATTAATATAGATGCAAAAATCCTTAACAAAATACTAGCTAACTGACTCCAAAAACACATCAAAAAGATAATTCACCAAGATCAAATGGGTTTCATACTAGGGATGGTTTAACATATGGAAGTCAATAAATGTGATACACCACGTATACAGAATTAAAAATCACCTGATCATCTCAATAGATGCAGAAAAGCGTTTGAAAAAATCAGCATCCCTTTATGATTAAAATCCTCAGCAAAATCTCCATAGAAGGGAAATACCTCAATCTGATAAAAGCCATCTATGACAAACCCACAGTCAACACAATGCTGAATGGGAAAAAACTGAAATCATTCCCTCTGAGAACTGGAATAAGACAGGCATGTCCACTCTCACCATTTCTTTTCAACATAGTACTGGAAGTCCCAGCCAGAGCAATCAGACAAGAGAAAGGAATAAAGGGCATCCAAATCAGTAAAGAGAAAATCAAATTCTCACTGTTAGATAATGATATGATTTTATACCTAGAAAATCCTAAAGACTCATCCCAAAAGCTCCTAGAAATCATAAAAGAATTCAGCAAAGTTTCAGGATACAAAATTAATGTACACAAATTTGTAACTTTTCTGTACACTGACAACTACCAAGCAGAGAATCAAATCAAAAACTCAACCCCTTTTACGATAGTTGCAAAAAAAAAAAAAAAAACAACCCAAAACTTAGGAATATACTTATCCAAGAAGCTGAAAGACCTCTACAAGGAAAACTACAAAACAGTGCTGAAAGAAATTGTAGACAACACAAACATAGAAACACATCCCATGCTCCTGGATATGTAGAAACCCTGTTGTGCAAATGACCATGCTGCCAAAAACAATCTACAAATTTAATGCAATTGTCATCAAAATACCACCATCATTCCTCATAGAAATAGAAAAAAAAAATCCTAAAATTCATGTGGAACCAAAAAAGAGCCTGCGTAACCAAAGTAAGACTAAGAAAAAAGAACAAATCTGAAAGCATCACATTACCTGATTTCAAACTATACCATAAGGCCATAGTCACCAAAACAGCATGATACTGGTATAAAAATAGGCATAGACAAATGGAACAGAATAGAGAACCCAGAAATAAACTCAAATACTTACAGCCAGTTGATCTTTGATAAAGCAAACCAAAACATAAAGTGGGAAAAAAACACCCTATTCAACAAATGGTGCTGGGATCATTGGCGAGCTACGTATAGCAGAGACTAGATCCTCATCTTTCACCTTACACAAAAGTCAACTCAAGGTGGATCAAACACTTAACTCTAAGACCTGGAACTGTAAAAATTCTGGAAGATAACATCAGAAAAACCCTTCTAGACATCGGCTTAGGCAAGGGTTTCATGACCAAGCACCCTAAATCAAATACAATAAAAACAAAGATAAGTAGCTGGGACTTTTAAGTAAAAGAGATTTTGCATGGTAAAAGGAACAGTCAGCAGAGTAAATGGACAACCCCTAGAGTGGGAAAAAATCTTCACATTCTATCCATCTGACCTGGGACTTAATTAAGCAAAAGAATTTTGCATGGCAAAAGGAACAGTCAGCAGGGTACATAGACAACCTCAGAGTGGGAGAAAATCTTCACAATATATCCATCTGACAAAAGACTAATATTCAGAATCTACAACGAACTCAAACAAATTAGCAAGAAAAGAAATCCCATGAAAACATGGACTAAAGACATGCATAGACAATTGTCAAAAGAAGATATACAAATGGCCAAAAACATGAAAAAATGCTCAATATCACTAATGATTAGGGAAATGCAAATCAAAACCACAATTCTATACCACCTTACTCCTGCAAGAATGGCCATGAACAAAAAATCAAGAAATAATAGATGTTGGCATGGATGTAGTGAACAGGGAACACTTCTACACTGCTGGTTGGAATGTAAACTAATACAACCACTATGGAAAACAGTGTGGAGACTCCTTAAAGAACTAAAAGTAGAACTTCCATTTGATCCAGCAATCCCACTACTGGATATCTATCCAAAGGAAAAGAAATCATTATATAAAAGAAATACTTGCACACAGATGTTTATAGCAGCACAATTCACAATTGTAAAAATGTGGAACCAACCCAAATGTGCATCAATCGACGAGTGGATAAAGAAACTGTGGACAAAGAAACTAATGAATAATTTTAGATTTATTATTGAATGCAAGGTTAATGCCTTTTAAAAAGTTATATTTCTATTTAATAGCAAGAAATAATTGAAAAATAACAGCATATAATTACCATTCAAATTAGTATTTAAAAAATGTTTAGAAATTAATTTAACATAAAATGTGGAAGACATCTCCATTAAAAAGTTTAAAACATAGTTGAGATAAATTAAAACCTAAATACATGGAAAAATACAGCATGTTTATGGATTAGAAAACTTGATGTTTTCAAGACGCCTTTTCTCCACAAATGGATTTATATATGCATTACAATCCCAATCAAAATAATGACAGGCTTTTTGTTTTTTTTTTAAGAAATTAACAAACTGATTCTAAAATGTGTATGGAAATGCAAAGAACTTAGGAAAATAAAACTTTTGGAGAAGTGGAGGATATGTTATACTGACTTTAAGACTTACTATTAAGCTACATTAATCAAGATAGTATTGTGCTTATATAACAATTAACATATATATCAATAAAATAAAATACAAATTCTGAAAATAGTTTTACTCATGGCTAACTGGGTTTTAATGAAAATGTCAAAACAGTTTAAGGAAAATAGAATGTATTTTGTATAAATAGTGCTAAAACACCTCAATGTTTATATGGACAAAGTATATCTTAATCAATAATATATAACATACAAACATTAATTTGAAAAGGATAAAAGACATTGATATTGAACCTAAAACTCTGAAGTAATATATATAGATATGCGTGTATATATATATTCATTCCACAGAGTTGTGTATATATATAGTGTGTATATATACATGTATATGTATGTGTGTATATTGTGTGTATATATATGGGTATGCATATATATATATACACATACACATATATATACACACACAACTCTGTGGAGAGCAAAGGAGTTTTTAGACAGGACACAAAAAACACAAACTGTAGAAGAAAAGCTGATAGATTTCTCTTGACCAAATTTAAAACATCTGCTCATTCTTCTGCCCCTCTACCCCATCGTTTCAGCCCAAAATCTCCTTAAGCTGATAAGCAACTTCAGCAAAGTCTCAGGACACAAAATCAATGTGCAAAAATCACGACCATTCCAATCACGACCATTCCTGTACACCAATAACAGACACACAGAGAGCCAAATCATGATGAACTCCCATTCACAATTGCTTCAAAGAGAATAAAGTACCTAGGAATCTAACTTACAAGGGATGTGAAGGAACTCTCCAAGGAGAACTACAAACCACTGCTCAATGAAATAAAAGAGGACACAAGCAAATGGAAGAACATTCCATGCTCATGGATAGGAAGAATCAATTATCATGAAAATGGTCACACTGTGCAAGGTAATTTATAGATCCAATGCCATCCTCATCAAGCTACCAATGACTTTCTTCACAGAATTGGAAAAAACTACTTTAAAGTTCATACAGAACCAAAAAAAGAGCCTGCATTGCCAAGACAATCCTAAACCAAAAGAACAAAGCTGTAGGCATCATGCTACCTGACTTCAAACTATACTGCAAGGCTACAGTAACCCAAACATCATGGTACTGGTACCAAAACAGAGATATAGACCAATGGAACAGAACAGAGTCCTCAGAAATAATACCACACATCTACAGCCATCTGATGTTTGACAAACCTGACAAAAACAAGAAATGGGGAAAGGATTCCCCATTGAATAAATGGTGCTGGGAAAAAATGACTAGCCATATGTAGAAAGCTGAAACTGGATCCCTTCGTTATACCTTATACAAATATTAATTCAAGATGGATAAAAGACTTAAATGTTAGACCTAAAACCATAAAAACCTTAGAAGAAAACCTAGGCAATACTATTCAGTCCTTGCATGGGCAAGGACTTCATGACTAAAACACCAAAAGCAATAACAACTAAAGCCAAAATTGACAAATGGGATCTAATTAAACTAAAGAGCTTCTGCACAGCAAAAGAAACTACCATCAGAGTGAACAGTCACCCTACAGTATAGGAGAAAATTGTTGCAATCTACCCATCTGACAAAGGGCTAATATCCAAACTCTACAAAGAACTTAAACAAATTTACAAGAAAAAATCAAACAACCCCATCAAAAAGTGGTCAAAGGATATGAAAAGACACTTTTCAAAAGAAGATGTTTATGCAACCAACAGACACATGAAAAAATGCTCATCATCACTGGCCATCAGAGAAATGCAAATCAAAACCATAATGAGATACCATCTCACAGTAGTTAGAATGGCCATCATTAAAAAGTCAGGAAACAACAAGTGCTGGAGAGGATGTGGAGAAATGGGAACCCTTTTACACTGTTGGTGGAACTGTAAACTAGTTTGACCATTGTGGAAGACAGCGTGGCGATTCCTCAAGGATCTAGAACTAGGAATATCATTTGACCTAGCCATCCCGTTACTGCATATATACCCAAAGGATTGTAAATCATGCTGCTATAAAGACACATGCAAATGTATGTTTAATGCAGCACTATTCACAATAGCAAAGACTTGGAAACAATGCATTTTCCATCAGTGATAGACTGAATTAAGAAAATGTGGCACATATACACCATGGAATACTATGCAACCATAAAAATGGATGAACTCATGTCCTTTGCAGGGACCTGGATGAAGCTGGAAACCATCATTCTGAGCAAACTATCTCGAGGACAGAAAACCAAACACCACATGTTTTCACTCACAGGTGGGAACTGAACAGTGAAAACACACAGACACAGGGTGGGGAACATCACACACCGTGGCCTGCTGTGGAGTGGGCGGGGGGGGAGGGATAACATTAGAAGATATACCTAATGCAAATGACGAGTTAATGGGTACAGCACATGACACATGTATACATATGTAACAAACCTGCACGTTGTGCACATGCACCCTAGAATTGAAAGTATAATTGAAAAAAAAGAAAAGGAAAAAGTGATTCTGGCTAAAGTCTAGAGTGGACAATGAGAAAGGATAACCAAAGTCATAATCATACCTTTGTGAACACCTTTATGCTCATAGCTCATTGGTCTCTAAGTCTTTCTGCCTTGATCAGTAAGACATTTTGGATTATTAATGTGATATTCAATATTTTTTGAAGTCTATCTCTCAAATATAAACATTACTAATTAATTGAGGTGATATAAATAAGGAGAAGTTTTCTCCAAATTGAAGATTTGGGAATATGTAAATAAGATGTCAGTTCTCTGGAAGGTGAACCCTCTAAATTTTAAGAAAGGAGTGGGAATAATTGTTAATTTTTTTTTTTTTTTTTTTTTTGAGACGGAGTCTCACTCTGTCTCCAAGCTGAAGTGCAGTTGCAGGATCTCTACTCACTGCAACCTCCGCCTCCCAGGGTCAAGCGATTCCCCTGCCTCAGCTTCCCAAGTAGTTGGGACTACAGTTGGCTAATTTTTGTTTTGTTTTGTTTTTTGTGTTTTTGTATTTTAGTAGAGACGGGGTTTTACCATGTTGGCCAGGATGGTCTTGATCTTCTGACCTCGTGATCTGCCTGTCTCGGCCTCCCAAAGTGCTGGGATTACAGGCTTGGGATTACAGATGTGAGCCACCATGCCAGGCAATAATGGTTGCTTTTTGAGGGAGAAATTTTAAAACTAAAGAGCAGAGATACAATGTTATATGAGACAGGATAGGTTCATGCTGTGAATACATAAATGTAAACTGATTATATGGATTAAGAAAGCTAAACAATAAGCAGGTCAATCAGAAAGTATTAATATTAAACCAGTAATCCTATAGAAAAGAAACTTGAAAATACATTTTGGCAGCTCCTAGTTCAGCACTTTTTTATGGAAAGAGAGCTTTGGCCATCAGCCTTCAAATACACTTAGACATCGGGCAGAACCATCTTCATCCTGAGATGAATAAAACATGCTCTTTGTTTCATGGGTTTAATAATACCTGTCTGCCCTTTGTCATATGGAACAGTTGTGGAGCGATGATAGAATGATGTACCTTAGTCAGTAAATTTGGTGGCCAGACATCGGATCATGAAAATTTTACCATAAAAGAATTGTCACTTATCAGAATTTTAGAGATATTAACTAACCATCTACTTTTTCTGACAGTATTATTCTCATTGTTTCATTTGTTTTTATTTTCTAGACTTTTTCAGAAAAAAATATTCCTGACATTTATTCTTTTCTTAAATTCCCTCTCCTGTTGGACCCTGAAGACGTTGTCAGCATTTGGATTTTATTCATGACAGATACAAGTCTCTTTACCAAGTATGGATGTATCTCCTGAATATTAGTCTCTCAATGATTTATCTACCACATTTTCATAACTTGTATGAGGGATCAGTACCACCTTCCAGTGGTAGATCTTATTTTTGCTACTAAATTTTTGTTCTGTTCTCTTTCTAGTGAGGACTTTATCCTGAGTCATTTATTAACATGTGGCATATAGAGCCCTCCTTAAAGAGGTACTACGTTATTGTCCCATTGATTTAGGGCCTGGCCACATTTCAAGCTTTAGCCAATGGAATATGAGGGAATGTAACATATAGAAACATCTGAGAAAAAAAAAAAAAAAAAAACTTCAGAAGGCATCAAGTGTTTCTGACAGGTCTCTTTTGCTGGCTGTCCCAAATAAGGACCACTTCTTGAAGAGGCTGGAATCTGGTGTGAGAAGACAAGGGTAACAGAACCACAGAAGTTGATCTACAGCCATGGATATCTGTCTGGAACAATAAATCAATGTCAGTTGTAGCCACTGTCATTTGGGGGGTTGTTTGTTATCAATAAGGCCAACTGATAAAATTCGTATACTAGGTTAGAAAAAAATCAAGATGAAACATTTTAACAACAAATTTGAATTGCAAATGTGAATCCATCCTAAATGACATGTCAAGAGTAAAAAGGTTCGCTGCTTGAACAAAAATAACAATTTTAAATTTATTAAAATTCACATTAATAAAAAATAAGAATACTCTGCAATCCCAAGTTACTAAAAAGTATGATTTCTTTGCCTTTTGGTTTTAGTAACACATGATTAAACAAAGTAGTAGTCTCATCACTTAATATCACTCCTGAGCCTTTGAGGAGAGATCTCTCCTACTTCACCACGAACTTACAAAGTGAAGACTGCTTTTCTTTGTCATGTCATCTAAGTCATAGCCAGGAATAGGAAAGGTATGCTTTTGGTTCTCCATTACATATACAAAACATCTCTTCATGTCCTTTGGAGATTATACCACCAGTTGTATTTTTCTCTGCTACTCCTCATGCTGTCATCTACAGATAACCTGTTCTTCCCCAGAAATTAAAGTCATGCACAGCTCATGTAATCCATACTTATTATTATTCTTAGTGAGTTAAATAATTGTATTGATGAGCTCTTCAAAAACTTAGTCTCTCTCCATCTTTTTACTCCCTCACATCTAGCAAAATCTGGTTTCACCTTGATTTAGTCTTCTGTTCCCATGGAAACACTCTTGTACATCAGTGACTTATTTTCCCCCAGAAATCCAAGTTGTAACCATCTCGCTTTCTCGGTATTACTAAATATCTCCCATCTTTTCAGCTCAGCTTCCCTGGTAGTATTTCAAAATTAAGACTTCATCCCAGGGAGCTTTAGATTTTACCTTTATGCATGATTCCCTTTCTGTTTTCACTCTCTTTGTTACTGTCTTAAATTTATTTGGTGGTTCATATTTATTCTCACGAGTTTTTAAGCACTTACAACTCTTGTTTTCTCTTCACTACTTGAACTTAAGTACATACATTTTCTGTGTCTAAACTCGATACAACTGAACTTAACTGAAAATAGTCATATAACCGTATTGACAGGACTCTCTTTAAATTCATCACTGCCTAAAAATAATATTATGTGTCTTAAATCAGTATGCTGTTTTAGAATTTGGTATAATTATTTCAGAAATTTGCTTTCAATAAATCCATCCCTATATACTATTCTATCTTTCTTAATTTATTGTGCTCAATATAATGGCTTCCATTGTATTCTTTATTTCCTGACATTTCTGCCTAGACAATTTCCACTTCCTGATCTTTGCACTTTCTATTCTTTCAGACTATAAGACTCTTTCCCCAGTCTGTTCATAGCTAGCTCTTATTCTGCAGGTCTCAATTCAGATGTCACCTCCTCGGAAAGCCCTTGGATGGAAATCCTATTCAAAGAAAAGCTCCTTTATTACTCTCGGTTACCTTGCCCTGTTGGTTCCCTCATGGCACTAATCACAATAATTACCTCCATTTTTTCCCTTTTATTATACCTTTCTACATCTAAAAATTATAGCCCTCAAGAGGAGGATGTTTTTCTGTTTTGTATTCTGCTATATCCTTTGTGTCTAGTATAATGCCTGGCAAAGAGCATGTACACAGGAAAGATTTTTTGATTAATGAATGAATGAATACCAAATGCAGATCACTTGCTAACACTAATTCAGTTTTTTATATGTAAAGAGAGCAGGTAAACATACATGATTTCCAAAGTCTTCTTTGGGGTTTTAGTCTCATCTTTAACCCCTTGACCACAGATTGTGAATATATATGCCACCTGATTAGGTGGGTAGTTGAATCAACTGCTAGTTTGAAGTGTCTGTTTGGGCTGGTTCTACCATTTGTCATAGAGATTTCCAGATATAAGGCGATTTTTGATTTTTTGATGCTTCCTATAGGTGACTACAACTTCAAAGAGATCTCAGCATCCATAAACAAGAATCATCGGCCGGGTGTGTTGGCTCAAGCCTGTAATCCCAGCACTTTGGGAGGCCAAGGAGGGGAAATCATGAGGTCAGGAGATCGAGACCATCCTGGCTAATACGGTGAAATCCCATCTCTACCAAAAATACAAAAAAATTAGCTGGGTGTGGTGGCGGGTGCCTGTAGTCCTAGCTATTCAGGAGGCTGAGGCAGGAGAATGGCTGAATCCAGGAAATGGAGCTTGCAGTGAGCCGAGATCACACTACTGGACTCCAGCCTGGGCGACAGAGTGAGACACCATCAAAAAAAAAAAAAAAATCATCAATTCTCCAAACCTCTCTGCTCACCTTAGAAGAGATACAGCAGCTGTTTGTAATATTAGCTACACACCACATATTCAAGATCCCTATAGGTTCTAGGTTAGTAAAATACACAAGAATTTTACACGTTAAAAAAGTTACAATAATCAATTCATTCCTGAGAACTCACTTTAAATTTATTCATCTGCCAAAAACATAATTGGAAAAATCCACTCTGTTACCTTCTTCATGTTCCCATGTAAGACATGTACTCACAAAGCAAATAGCTTTACATGTAGGTCATACAAAAGTTATTAAAAATCCTGATAGTTTGGATCTTTTGGTAGAGTTTAATACGTATTTCTTTGTTTTTTTTATATTGATGGGATTACAATCAGACAGCAACTAATATAAGCTGTTACAATTTGCATAAACTTTGATATTCGTAAGCATAATGTGCTTAAACACAATATCTATGCTATCCTTAGATACTGACATAAAGTTTTCTGGTGAAATGTAGGCAATTATAATTGTGGAAATACAGAGAGAGATCAATTATTTATATTATGTTGGGTAGGCACAGGTCAGATGTGAATAAGACTCATTATTTTTCTTGTATTCCCACAGGCTCCCTCCAATAAGTGTCTATTGATTCATTCTCCCAGAGCAACTTTCTCCTGCTGACTGATAAGGCATCTCTAGAGTTGGCATCAAACTCTAGTTCATACGAGTTTTATTTAGTTATTCCTCAACTATTCACTTTACAAATGCTAAGATTATTAACATTTTAATCTATTAAGCAGGTCAGTTATGAAATTTGTGTATCATAATAGAAGTATTCACTTTAAGGATTGCAAACTCAGATTCATGCAGGGTCCAAGTAAATCAAATCACTGAATAAAAATTTTGGAATAAACAAAAATTTAAGATAAAGTAAGATGACACAACTGTTACACAACTCCATCTAATTGTTACTCTTAGAGTAGATAAGTCTGGCATTAACAAATTGTATGATATTTCTGAAAAGCAATTTGAAGTATTGGCACTGTGTGTGTGTGTGTGTGTGTGTGTGTGTGTGTGTGTGTGTTTTATTTCAACCCAATTTACAAAGAAACAAAAGTCTTCTGCAGGCTGTATCCATCACTCCGTCTGCAGTTATTAATGATTTCAGTATTGTTATTTTTATAACATTCAAACAATAAATACTAAAAGAATATTTAAAATGTCATTTCCTTTACAAAATTCAATGTACATAGAACTGCTCCATGTAATAATGTGTACTTTGATGCAATATTTTTCCATGATACTCACTGTTTTTATTAGAACTATAAAAGCTGTTATGTAGATGTGTAGATCTCAAAAGACATAGACTTACACAAATAAATTTTTAGCCTTGCAGAATATGTACCATTATTTCTTCTTTTGCTTTAAATATGAAGGGTTAAAAATAGAATAAAAGGAAGATGAGTTACTCTAATGAAGAAATTAAGTGGGAGATTGGATTGGACAATATGAGAGAGGAAAGATCCTATGACAGGTGAAATAAGTTGGCTAAACCAGATACAAGTGAGAACTTTTAAAAAGCCTACAAATATGAAGAAATTACAACTCCAAACAATAAATTTCCTAGAGATAGTGACATAGAAGATTGCCTAGTAAATGACCACTTTTCAATAGGAGAGCAGGTTGGAGGGATATTTTGTTTACTGATTACTCTGTTTCTACCAGACAGTTCCTCTTATCACATTTGATCAGAAAAACACAGCAGAAAGAAAACAAAGAAAAGACAATATATTGCTAGGTGTTAAAACAAAATCTGTGATTTCCCAAAACATGTATGGGGTAGTCTATTTGTTTGTTTACAACATTTTAGGAGTCTATACAGTAGAAAATAAAACAATGCTAACCTGGACTATATAACTAAAGGAGATAACTGTAGATAAACAATTAAAATGTGGATTGTGAGCAATTGAAGTGCTTATTACAAATTGAATCTGTTTGATCAACAGTAGTTAAAGGATTTCTTTCAAAGGACATTTGAAATGGATATTACAAATGGAAGACTATTTGACTAATGTTACCTAAGAATTGCCGCTTGCAAGGACATTCATGTTTAAAGAGAGATCAGAGTGCTAAATGCAAAGGATAATGCTCTAAGTTACACAGGTCAAACAATGAGGAGGAATTGATAAGGACAATGATGGAATTTTTCTTTTCTTTCAGAAATTATACTAGATTCACGATTTTGTCTTTTACCTAATGTCAAGGTCATCTTTCTGTTGTAAGCTTATTATATCTGGTTATTATGGATGAAAAAATGTAACAGAAGAAGAATGTATGTGAATACACATACAGAAAAATATTAATATTTTATAGGAATTCATGTAGATAAAAATTAATTTAGAAACAAATACTTAAACTAGATGTTTTGTCAGGAAAGAAATGAAAGAGAAACAATTGCTCAATGGTTAACAGCAGTTTTCTCATTTATATACTTTTCCTCATTCATAGGTAAAAACTAAGCATGAATAATCCTCACTGTATCATATAATCACAAATAAAAATTTCAACTTTTTAATTTTTTGTGTCAACTTAGCTAGGCTATGGTACTCGGATATGTAATCAAACACCAGTCCAGATGTTGCTGTGAAAGTATTTTTTAAATAAAATTAACTTTAAATCAGTTAAAACTATCAGTAAAGTAGATTTACCTCCATAATGTGGGTGGGCCTAAATCAATCAGTTGATGGTCTTAGTTAAAAACAGATTGATGTACCCTGAATAAGAGGGAATTCGGCCTCTAGACTGTCTTCAGACATGAAGATAGCTCTTCCCTAGGTCTCCAGCCTGTCAGCCTTCTCTGCAGGTTTTGGAATTGCCAGCCCACACATCATGAGGTCTATTCCTTAACATAAATCTCATTTTCACTATCCATGCAAATATTGTTGGTTCTTTTTCTCTGAAAAAAAAAAATCTCTGAAATGTACACTATTTAACATTGCCATTATCAAAAAAATACATACCCTGAGTTCCTGCAAAGGGCAATTGGAATTTGAAATAAAACACAGTTTCAGTTAAATTAACTAGCCAAACAATAAAATATTCAGGTATAAAACTAATTAAATATGTTAAGATCCACGTGAGGAAAGGTAAAAAAAATCTAATGAAATAAATTAAAGAACAGCTAAATAAATGGAGAGATAGCCCATACTCACGGCTAGAAATATGCAAACTGTCAAGATATCATTCCTTCCCAACAAGATACATAGATTCAGTGAAAGCTCAATGAAAATCCCAATAAGATTTTCTTGGATAACAACGAACTCATTCCAAAGATCATACAGAGAGACAAAAGACCCAGAATAGCTAACACAATATTAAAGGAAAACAATAAAGTTGGAAGACTGATGCTACCCTATTTCAAGACTTACTATAAAGCTCTAGCAGTCAAGGGAGTGTGGTATTGGTGAAAGAATAGACAAATAGATCAATAGAACAGAATAGAAAGCCCAGAATAGACCCACCCAATATATTTAACCTTTGTTTCTTTGACAAAGAAGCAAAGACAATACAATGGAGAGAAGACAGCTTTTTCAACAAATGGTGCTGAAACAATTAGACATTGACATGATAAAAAATAATAATCTAGACACAAACTTTTCATGATTCACAAAACAACTCAAAACAGAATATAGCCCTAAACAGAAAATGATAAAATGCCTAAAAGATGACATATCTGAAAAATCTAGGTTATCTTAGGTTTAGATTTTAAATAAACATCAAATGAATCATCAATAAAATAAAAATTAATATGTTGGACTTCATTAAAATTAAAACCCTTTGCTCTGTGAAAGAAACTGTCAAGAGCATGAAAAGACAAGCCACAAACTGAGAGAAAATATTTTCAAAAAAGAGATGTGATAAAGAACTGTTATTCACAATATAGAAAGAACTCTTAAAACTCAATAGTAAGAAAATGAACAACCTGATTAAAAACCTGAACAAAAGTTCTGAACACACAACTTACCAAAGAAGATAAACATGTGTACATTGCTCAACAGCATATAATATTAGGAAATTGCAAATTAGGACAACAGAAACATAGGTAAGATACAACTACTACACATCTAATACAATGGTCAAACTCTAAACCAATACAACAGCAAATGTTGGCAAGGATATGAAGCAACAAGGACTCTCATTCATTGCTGATGGGAATGCAAAATCGTGCAGGCACCTTGGAAGCCACTTGGGCAGTGTCTTACAAAACTAGACATATTCTTACCATATAATCCAACAATCTTATTTCTTTCTACATACCCAAATGGGTTGAAAGTTTTGCATCTACACGGAGAACTGTACACATATGTTTACAGCAGCCTTATTCATAATTGACCAAACTTGAAAGCAATAAAGATGTCCTTCAGTAAGTGAATGGATAAACTTTGGTATATCCTTATAGTGAGTTTTATTTAGTGCTAAAATAAAATGAACTTTCAAGCCATGAAAAAAAAAAATCTGTTTTTTAGCCATGAAGAAAAAATGAAGCATATTACTAAGTCAAAGAATCCAATCACAAAAAGCTACATACTGTATGATTCCAAATGTATGACACTTGAAAAGGCAAAACTATGGAGACAGTAAAAATATGAGGGAAGTCAGAGCCTGGGGTGAGGGGCAGTGAGAAAGAAGCATGAATAATCAGATCCCAGTGGATTTTTAGGGCAGTGACACTAATTTGTATTATACTATAATGGTGAATATATGTTCAGTATATATTTGGCAAAACCCATAAAATGTACAACACCAAGGATGAATCCTAATATGAACCATGTACTGTTGGTGATAATGTATATACATGTAGGTTCATTGAATGTAAAAAAAAAAAAGTACCACTCTGATGAGGAATGTTGATAGGGAGGCTGTGAGTATGGGGAGAAGGTAGAGTTATATGGGAACTCTCTGTGTTTTCTGTTCAATTTTGCTATACACCTAATGTTTTTGAAAAAAAATAGTCTATTAAAAATGTCACGGGTCATTAAAAACTCCACCATGAGACTGCACGTATCTATTCATTTCTTGCCAACTAGATTTGAGAATACAGCCAGCAATGAAAATATGAATTTACATTAAGTCAAAGGATAAAGTAGAATTTTAAAACCAGCTGCCATTACTCACATTATTTATTTATAGGCTATTGTATAATTGCAGAATTGTGCTGAATAAAGACAAATATATTCTCTTTATTGAAGAACTTACAATCCAAAGATCAAATGAAAATTTAGAAACAACCTTATTTGCTCAGGAACATCAAACTAAGCATTCTAATAGAAGAAGTTAATTCCGAAAGACTTCTTATGTGGACAAGACTTTTTATCCAATATTTATAGTTCTTGCACCTACACATATTGAGAAAAACCATACTGTTCTCACTTTGGTCTAAGTGTTGGCCTGTATGGCTTCTTTTCAATTGGTAAATTATAATGGCTACATATTTAATGAGTTTAACAATATTAAACAAATGGCATTCAATTACACTCCAAACACTAAATTGCTTTAATTTGGGAAGAAGAATTCCTGGAGTCTCGCTGAACAGTTATCAGTCATTCAGAATTGCTCACCTTAATATAAAAAGTTCTGTGCTTAAAAAATTCAGAAACAGCAGCATTATACAGTTGGAGAGCTCACTTACTCTTCTTCTGGGCATTTAAATTTGTCTTGTGTGTTCCTATAACTAGTTCTCGGTTGCTTTAGTTTCCCTCTTTTTTTTTTTTTTTTTTTTCCTGTTTGGGCTAGGTAAGTAGTTTCCCCTAATGTAATTTAAAGCTTAATACATAAATTAAACTCACTTTTCTCTTGAAGGTTTTCTGTGGCTTTCTCATTAGAGAAGACAGCTCCACACTCTGGAGCCATAGAATATTATGAGCACACCTAAGCTTTTGGACCAGCATTCTCCCTTACCACTTTCCCTTCTAACAGTACTGAGCCACTACAAAGTTGCCCCAAAGCACCAGCGTTTTATTCCTCTCTGGAGTTGCGCATACCCCCTTTTCCACTTGCAATGTTCTATCCTCCCTCTGCTTGGCTTAATGCCTTGTCAGCTTTGAAAACCGATCTGTGTGTTCCCTTCAACGGGAAACTCATCTTTGGGGCTTCAAAAGGCTTAAACACTCCACGTGCTTCAAACCAGGAGCTTACTCAGATACCATGTATATTTCAAATGATGTCTCTGATTCATGGTGCCATACTGTAAATTATTATTTTAAAAGATGTCCGCCTTTGAGTGAGTAGGATTTGTGTCTGACTAGATGCTACGTTTTGTTCATCTTTGTGCTCCCATGCCCTCGCACATTGCCTGCCCCATAATAATTGCGTGAGAAATGATTAGTTTAATGAAATGATACTTATTACTCTATCCCTGACAGAGAGTGCTGTTTTACTTATAATCTAAAATATAGTTGTCTACTGTTTACAAATCAAAGTTTATCCTTGATAAATTAGCATCGTCACCACGCATCCCTATCCCACCCCACGCCTGCCCTCAGCCCCCGAACTCTTTTAACTTGAATAAGAAGCTGTTTTATTCTGGCAGTTTTTGCCAGAATAAAAGTAAGTCTAACAGAAGTCAGTCGAACGGAAATGCATTAATGTAGGCTAGATTTGCCTAGACATCAATAAACTCGAAATGCTCCCTGCGGGCCACTTGTAGTGTCAATAAAGGTTCGTAATTACTTGCTCCTTGGAGCATTTTTATACCCGACCCCGTTCGCTGTGCTGCGAGGAGGAAACTCAAGATCTCACAAGTTCTTAACTTCCTAAACTCTAGAGGAAGTATGGTAAACACTGGAGGGAACTTCAGGTTTTTAAGCAAAGATGCTGGCAGTTTTCGTTGCTATTTTAAGCTGTCAGGCGACAAGCAACTCAGAATTCCCCTTCTTACTTCCGGCGGGAGGGAAGATTGGAATTGGGCCTCATCATTTCTGAGCATGAAAGACCGCTGAAGCTACTGTTCAACCTGAAGGAACAAGGAATTCAACTAGAGAGAAACTCTGGCGACCAGGGAGCTGGGCACGGGAGCATGCAGAAGAGGGAAATCCTGGTTCCAATACCTTGTCTCATGCTAGACGTGCCCCCTGACCTACCAGACCACATTAAAGACCGGGACCAAGGCGTCGTACTAACAGAGTAGCAAGCATCTCTTCCAGTGAGGGCAAGGACCAAAGAATGGGGGAGAGGTACTCAAAGTGAGCGCTCGAACACAGAACTCTTGAAAAGTGTCCCTGCCACCCAATACAAGTACGAAAAATGGTAGGACAGAGGAGAGTTGACAATCAGAGGCTGTATATATATGTATATGTAATTGAGACTTTTGGAGAGGACTTTCTTCTTCCTTCCTCCCCTCCCTTTCCTTTCCTTCTTTCTTTCCTTCGTTTCTTGGTATCCGAATGTGTGTGGGTGTATTTGCGTTTAAAAGAGTGGTCCGTGGTAGCTGCTTTTTTTTTTTTTTCAGAACCCTGTTTCTCTGCAATGAAGTTTAAGCGGGACTGGAGTTTCCTTGACTTCTGCGTGAGGAGTTTCCAAATGAGAATTAAAGGGAGGAGCATAAATATCCATGAAGTTTCTAATGACACCTCTATCATCACTTGTTTCCTTCAGAATGCTGAGCCAGGGTCGTCGTCCACCACCCATGCAGAGTGGGCTGATCGCCTAACAGGTTCATGCGTGTCTTTCCAGATTGAGCTGCTGGTGGAATAATGAAAGTCTTCTTCCTTCCAACGCCATCCGCACCCGGGCACCCCGTTTCACTCCGCCTCGGAGGGCTTGTTTTTGCGTGTGAGGGTGTGTGTTTAGCAAAAGCGATTCAAAGAAGGTACTACTCTTGCAATCCACCCCTAGCTCTACCTGAAGCATTCCTCGGGCGGGACGCTTTTGTAATCTGTCCCCAGGCGAGGTGCCCTCTCACCTAGATGCGGATAGACTATCTTGGAGCCCCCAGGTCCAGAGAGCTGATGCTTTGATGTACCAGGAGAGTATGTGTGGCTCTGTGCGTACGTGTGTGTGCGTATGTATGTATGTACATGTGTATGTGCGCGAGATCGCAGGCGCGTAGCACTGTGAGCTTCCTCTGCCGGCACAGAGCAGGCAGAGCTGGGGACGTTACTCTCTAAGCAGCCTCCGCCCCCTTAGCCCGGTGATTGGCTTTGCGCAGCGTTTATCTCCTAGCAAGAGGGAAGGGCCAGTGACGCCCCCGAACCCAGCTGCAGAAGCTGCCGCCACCTCCAATGCACAAGGTGTCTCATCTGAAAAGAAAACCGAGCCCCAGGGAGGAGGCGCTGAGCGACCCTGGCAGAGCTGGCGCGAACGGGGCGAGAGGTCGCTGGGCAGCGCTGGAGGACAAGAGGGAGCTCGGCAACAGAAGACCCCAGCGATCTGATCCTGGGATCCCGGCTCCAAGCTCTCCTCGCATTTTACAGATTTCACCCCCGCGACTATCTCCCCAAAACGGAGTCTTTATATCAAGAGAAGGTGCCGGAGCTGGGGCAACCAGGACTTTCCCGGGCACCCAAGATGCGCTCCATTAGGAAGAGGTGGACAATCTGCACAATAAGTCTGCTCCTGATCTTTTATAAGACAAAAGAAATAGCAAGAACTGAGGAGCACCAGGAGACGCAACTCATTGGGTAAATGCAAAGCTTCATTTCAGGATATGACAAAAAGTCAAGCCATAAATGAAATGTGAATATTAGAGGGTAGAGTGGTGGTTAGGATAGCATGTGTGTGTGTTTGAGCTTGAGTGTGGTTAGTGTCATGAATTAAATAACAAAGGCTGTTGTTGAGATGTGCGTGCTTCTCTAAGCTGTTCCCAGTATGAGTTCAACTTGCTCTGTGCGGTTGTGGTGACAGTTGTGTTGGCCCTGGGTGCTCTCACGTCAAAGGAGAAGTCACTGCAGAAGTGTCAACAAAGAACGTGTGCCCTTGTCCTTTTAATCTGTGGACAGAGAGAGATGTCTTTATTCACCAAACGGTTGCCTATTTTATCTGTCCTATCACCTAAGGAGATACTGGAGATAGATGGTTTCTTGAAGGGCTGAAGCTAAAGCTTAGAAAGCAGGAAATAGG
This sequence comes from Colobus angolensis palliatus, assembly GCF_000951035.1. Lineage (NCBI taxonomy): Eukaryota > Metazoa > Chordata > Mammalia > Primates > Cercopithecidae > Colobus > Colobus angolensis. Next base: position 19,786,701 of record NW_012115488.1, on the reverse strand, counting down.
TATACTCTGTTTCTCTATTTTTTTTTCTTTTTGACGTTGGATAGATTAATGTATTATAATTTGAGTTAGAAACTCCAGTACCACTAAGAATACTTCCTTATTTGTTCTTCTATGGGTAAAACGCATGGGCGTCATGGTTACAGTTTTAGAAAGAAACTGGGTACTGTAGCTTCACACAGACTATATTTCTGCTATTTTTTTTTTTTTTTTTTAGTTTGTCTAGATGAGTTCAGACTCTCCCCCGCCCCATTAAGTTCTCTAAATATCACACTTCCTTCCACCCGCTGGCCTCTGTGTCTTTGAAGTTTACCCAGGAGGTGGTGCAACTTTGTGTTGCTGACATAGCCTGGAAGCCTTTTTCTGAGGATGTGAACACGATTGTCAACTCTATTCAAAGTCCTGTTTCGGAAGTCCTCCTTGTTCTGGTTTGGAGGCGTCCTCTATCAGAAACTACACACCATCAGAGATGCCTGCCCACTTTATATTTTTATCTGACATTGATTAAAACAAAGAAAACAGTCCTTGCGTGTGTGTGTCTGTGTGTGTGTTTGTGTGTGTGTGTGTGTGTGTGTGTGTGTGTGATGGGACTGCTAACACACACACATGCTCTTAAACTTCCTGCACTCCATTTCTTAATATTCCTGCTCCCTAGGTAATAAGCATTTATTTAAGTGAGCAAGATGCAGGTTTATCCTTACAGAAGGACTTGCTATTCTGTAGAAAACCAGGATAACAGTAGCACAGTCAATGGGGACTGGAAGAGAATGAAAAAGCTAGCAAGGAATGGACTGGAATGGTCGTTATGCATCAACGAATCTAAACATAGTCTATTCTGAGGGGGTAAAAAAGACCAGTATGAGGTCGTTTCCTCAAGACTGGGTGGCTTGAATATCCAATCTGGCTCAATTGTTAGAAAAGCAGGACTTTGGGCAGGGGCGTGGGCATCCCTTGCAGACCTGTACTTGCCAGGCAGACAAAGGGGTCTTTAGAAAGGTGATGAATGGGCGCGTGGGGCTCCGATGAGAGGCAGAGACTAGAATGTGAGGGTCGAGGCTCTTTGTTCCCTCCCGGGCGGTGAGCTAGGAGGATAAGCCTGATCTCAGACAAAGCGGCCAAGGTTCACTAGGGCTCCGAGGGTTCGGGCCCTTGGCTCGGACCCTGGAGAGCAGAAGTGGGCGGGGCGAGTGGAGAGGGTCGCCAGATACTGCTGAGGTGTCCGTCTCCCAGCCTCCCTAAAACGTGGCCAGGAAAAGGAGCGCGCCTCGAATCCCTGCGGGGGAAGTGGAGCTGGGACACTCCACATTACAAGGGTGTCATTTCTCCTGTGGCCTTTCCAGGACGTCGCCGGCTGGTGGAAGCAGCCCTAGGCGTTAAGGAAGAGGAGGTGGGCACGGGCGCGGCAGTTGAGCTAGCCGGGCTGGGCTTTTGCCCGCATCCTTTTCAAGCTGAGGCAGTTTCCTCCCAGCTTGGCTGAGAAGGCGTTGGGGCAGGCGCTTGAGTTAACCAAACAGGAAGAGAGGCGCGCACTGGGGCTATCCCCTGCTCACAGAGCGCCGGCGGCGAGGAGGAAAGAATGAGTGAGAAGACAGGGGCAAGCCTTTATTGCAGGACTCAGGCCCCTTTCGTCCCTCCCCGCCGTCCC